>NC_072828.1:1815000-1967500 GCF_027744805.1 Dunckerocampus dactyliophorus
ATATTACAAGAATGAAGTAGTGAATTTATGAGAATAAAGTCGTACATTTATGAGAATAAAGTCGTACATTTCCTAGAGAAAACTCGTCATATTACGAGACTGAAGTTGTACGTTTTTGAGAATAAATAAATCTACGAGAGTAAAGTGGTACATTTATGAGAAGAAGGTCGCAAATTTATGAGAATAGTCGTGAATTTCAAAATCATAATATTACCAGAATAAGTTGTGAATTTATTAGAATCAAATCTCAGATTTGTCAAGTACTTGTAATACTTGTAATATTATTATTCTTGTAATATTACAAGAATAAAGTCGTAGATTTGGAAGAAAAAACATGTAATATTAGGAGAATATTATCATATTATGAGAATAAAGCAGTACGTTTACAAGAATAAAGGCGTAACTTTACGAGAACATTTTTAATATTACATAAAAACTCATAATATTATGAGAATAAAGTCCTACATTTACTAGAATAAAGTCATAAATGTACTAGAATAAATTCCGAAATTTCCGAGAAAAAGCTCGTAATACTACGGGTATTAAGTCGTAAATTTACGAGAAAAAAATGGTGTTATGAAAATAAAGTTGGAAACGTATGAGGAAAAAACGCACAATATGGGAATAAAGTCGCAAATTTATGAGAATAGTCTTAAGTTTGCTAGAAAAAAGTGGTCATACTGGGAGAATGAAGTGGTACATTTGGGAGCATAGCGTGGTCAATTGATTGGAATTCATTTTCCAAGCGAGGCGGAGCCGCCAGGGAGTGTTTTCATACGCAGAATGTGGCCTTCCTGCCACCTGGTGCAGGGAGCGCCAGCTTTACGCTGGGTGTCCAGCACATGAGCAAGACAGGAAGGTGTGGAAGAAGCAAGAAGAGTTCACCTCACCTTTCTCTTCGCCTGCAATGGCTGCGTAGCGTTTCATGGCATTCTCCATTGCAAACCCAGGAATCGCAATTGGTTTGCAGTCAATCAACCAATCAATCAACCACGAATGGCAGAAATACGATAAGCATCGAGCCAAATATAGCGTGTGCCGCCTCCCTCGCCACCTAAAGAGGTGAACATACAGTCCAGCATGAGCACACGCACAGGAGCGCCGGTGTCATGTTATAGCCTGACCCCCCCCATGTAAACCAGGAGCCTCCCTCCTACCTTTCACTTTCTCCTCATGTCATATCACTCACCAGCCATGCATGCGGTCACCACGGTGACCGCCTCGGGTTATCTCCTGCAGTGAGCGGCTGAATTCCACTACGTGGTCGTGTCAACCGTACCTGCACCCTTTGCACTCCTTTGATGGGACGGCTTCACATGGAAGGATGCAACTTTGCCACGTTGATGTTTTGTGCATTTGCCAAAAAACTTATACCAGAATAGAGTCGTAAATTTACAAGAATAAGGTTTTTTTCTCTGAATATTACAAGTTTTATCTCGTGCATTTACGACTTTATTCTTGTAAATTTACAAGAAAAAACTTGTGATATGATGAGAATAAAGTTGTACCTTTACCCAAATAAAAATAATATAAAATAATAACATAAAAACATTTACAAGAAACAACTCATATTACGAGAATAAAATCGCAAATTTATGAGAGTAAAGTCGTAAGTTTACGGAATAAAGTCGTAAATTTCAAAGAAAAACCTGATATTACAAGAACAAAATCTCAAATTTACAAGAATAAAATCGTAAGTTTATTGGAAAAAGTCGCACATTTACAAGAATAAAGTTGTAAATTTACAAGAATAAAGTTTTTTTCTTATAATATTACAAGTTTTATCTCGTACAAAAAACTTGTAACATTATGAGAAGAAAGTTGTACATTTACCAGAAAAAAGTTTTACATTTACTAGAAAAAACTCATATTACGAGAATAAAATCGCAAATTTGTGAGAATAAAGTCCTAAGTTTACTCAAAAAAAGTCGTACATTTACGAGAATAACGTCGTAAATTTACAAGAAAAAAAACTCATATTACGAGAAACAAATCGTAACTTGACAAGAATAAAGTCGTATGTTTACTACAAAAAAGTCATACATTTACAAGAATAAAGTATTTTTCTTATAATATTGCAAGTTTTATGACAGTTTTACCAGAAAAAACTTTATAAGAAAAATAAACAAAAAGGAAGGAAATAAACAACAATTTTTTCTTGAATATTTCAACGTTATGCTACTAAAATGATGTTATTTTAACTTACAATACGACGTGATTCCCATAAAATGACGACTTTTTCTGTTGATTTTACTGTTACTGAGTTACTGTTGATTTTTCTATTTTTGTTGTGTGTTTTTTTTTTTTTTTTATCTTTCTTGTTCAATAATATTCTGCGAATGTGCCGCGGGCTGCAAGCGGCCCTCAGGACCTCCATGATGTGTTGGCCATTTGAGGGGAACAAAGAGGCTTGACGAAGAAAACAAGCATGAATCTTGAAGAGGTTGCTGCTGCCATAACGCATAGATACAGTAGATGCTAACACGGCTAGCGTACGACCGTGCACGCATATTTCACTCTAAGGTGAAACTAACAGTGAGAAGGCCTTTGGCCTTGATCAAAGGTAATCATTTTTTTTAATTCTCGTAAATTTACAACTTTTTCCTCTTGTAAATTTGCGATTTTATTCCCGTCATTTTTACGACTTTTTTCTCCTAGACGTGCGACTTTTGTTCTTGTAAATTTACAAGAAAAAAGTTGTACATTTGCGAGAATAAAGTCATATTTGAATACTCCAGCGTAACAGGCATTGCCTGAGACAGCTAAGAAAAGGGGGCACTTACGTGACCTTAGGCCTTGGGCAAAGGTAATAATTCTCATAACTTTCGGCTTTTTATTCATACATTTCAGAGAAAAAAAGACATAAATTTACGAGAAAAAAAAAAGAGTTGTAAATTCACGAGAATAAAGTCATATTTTAATACGCCACTGTAACAGGCATAGCCAGAGACAGCTATGAAATTTGACTCATTTTCTTGTACATTTACGACTTTTTTCTCGTAAATGTACAACTTTCATTCCTGTAAGTTTCCGACTTTGCCTTGAGCAAAAGTAATATGACTTTTTCTCGTAAATAGCCTTAAATTTACGTCTTTTGTCCTCATAAATTTATGAGAATAAAGTCATATTTTAATACCCCACCGTAACAGGCATTGCAGGGGGACAGCTATGAAATTTGACTAATTTTCTCGTACATTTACGACTTTTTTCTCGTAAATGTATAACTTTATTCTTTTTTTTTTCAATGTGGCCCTCTTCCCCCGTGGTAAAGAACAGACATGTCTTTTACAATAAGAAAAATAAGACAATACATGTTTGTATTCAGAAAAAGCTATGCAGTTTACTATCAAATCGTATACAATTAAAGTTTGATGAATATGGAAAATATTGTTTTACATCTTTTTATTAGATACTGCTGGAGTTTGACTCCCAAGACATGTTTGGCTATATTTGCAGTACCAAAGCGACATCGTGTCGGGGTTAGAAGTATAGAAATAAAATATGTACATTATATAGCAACAGAAAAAGGAATCAAATGCTAATCTCACCGTACAGCCAATGATAATAAAGATTTTAAATTAAAAATGTATCAGAAATAACTCTATAAGTTTACTATCAAATATTTTCCAATTTATTTATTTTACATATTCATGTTTTGTTTACCTAGATTTGTTCTTCCTCTAAAATAGGCTGTTTTTTTACACTTTTATAGTTCCTTCAACATGTTTTACTAAATTGTCAATTTCAAAGCTAAAAAGATGTATTTCAGGAATAACTGCATGAACTATGAATATAAAAGAGAACAAAATAATACAAAATGAAATATTGTGTACGAGTGGACGTTGTTTACGTTCCAACGTGCAGCTACGTAATCAACCAGTAGGTGGCGGTCGTGCAGCTTTACATATTCAAACCGCCGAGGAAGAACGACACGCGTCGTCACAGTTGGACGATGCTGATTGGCTAGAGAATTCCGTCTTTGATCGCGTACTACTGTTTCGACCAATCAGGAGAAAGCGCGACGCCGTTGCTCGTTTGAATCATCAGACGCGAAACGACTCAGTCGGACATTCGACAGCGGTCTGTCAGCCGAGAACTTACTAGTTCAAACCAGCGGCTTTTGGTCGACACTTTAGCGCAAAAAATAAAAAACAAAAAATGTCCAAGAAGGAGATTTACTACTCTGACAAGTACAACGACGACGCCTTCGAGTACAGGTAATGTTTGCTAAGCTAACTGGTCCCGGTTACTTCCGTCGACAAAATGTCATTTGGAGCTGTCGCCTTAGTTTTGAAATATGTTGAATAATGAATAATAGCTTTTTGTCTGTACACAAGTTACCAAACGCTATGTCCTGTGAAAAGTTGCACCGTTGTCTTCCCCCCAAAAAGGCATGTGGTGTTACCGAAGCAGCTGTCCAAGCTGGTGCCTCCCACTCACCTGATGTCCGAAGACGAATGGCGGGGCCTCGGCGTCCAGCAGAGCCAAGGATGGATCCACTACATGATCCACAAGCCAGGTGGGGGACCGGAAGTATACGTTGGTCAAGTGCGGATCGATACCGGCTCTTTAGGCTCCAAAATCGATACTCAAATCAAAATATTGATACTTCAGTGGTCTCGGGTCAGGTTTGTCTGTGGAAACCATGACTGATGGTAAACGTAGATTGTGAATAACGCCTTCATTTGTGGACTAGTTTTTAATGATTAATCATTTGAATGGTTTTATTACATTTTTAAAATTGTTTCTTTGACCGTCTTGTTTTTTCTGTTTCTTATCTTGGCTACATTGTAAAATCACCGTGCTACCTCAGTATACTTCAGGGTTTAAACGACCTAAATAACTTCAATTACGTAATGATTTCAATCATAATTTATTTAATACATTAATTACATGTCTGAGATTCTTAATGAAACGAAATAAACTACTTTTTGGTGAATTAGCACAAAGTACGCCTGAATTTGACTCAGTATTGGATGGGAAACGAAATCAGTGGTATTGCACATCACTACTTCTGGTTAGTTGGATTTGGTTTTGTCATTGGTTTTATTGGAGACTCGTGAATAGCGTGCAACGCCGCTTTTCACCACCAAAGGGCACACGTGACTCATCCCCACAGACGCCATGGTGGACGTGACCACCCTTTCACTGGACACAGCTTTAGGTGAATCTCAGTATCACTGATACCAGCCTGAATTTTACTCAGTATCGGATTGGAAGCAAAGTTGGTGGTATCGCACGTCGCTAGTACACGACGCGAGCTGCGTCGGTGATTCACGGCCGTTAAGGCGCCGGGGAGTGTCGAAACCTCACTCGTCGGGGTCACGGCGCCATGGTAACGCGGTTCAGCCCTGCGCCAAAACCTCACGAGTCGCACTGACCCCCCTTCAGCGACTGACAAGCACCCGCGTGTCAAATTTGAGCGAGATGATAAAATGATATGAACAATTCTGCCTAGCAACAGCAGTCATGTGATTGTTTTTCTTCCACAGAGCCCCACATCCTGCTCTTTAGAAGGCCCCTCGCCAAGGATTAATCTGGAACACGTCTCTGGCTCTCTCATTTCTCACCTATGTGTCTCCTGTATACACCTTTCCCATTTTATTTATGTATTTTAGGGTTATTGTTTGCTCTAATTCCTTTCATGGATGTTGGCCAGGGGTGTCCATTTGGCCTTTTTTTTGGTTGCCCTTGAAACATTGTAAAGATACAATTCATTCTTAAGATATATTGGATGGGTGTTTAGTTCAGATAGCTTAGCATACTGTATATCGCTTTTAAGCATTGAATGTACAAAATGTATCAAAGTGCCCCCCCTTGCCCCATCCTTTCATTTTTATGTATGCAAAGAAAGTTTGGACCCCCCCCAATGTGGGCAAATGTAAAGCTTAAGTTGTACATTTTTAACATGAAAAGTGTTTTGTCCATAGCTTCTTTTTCCTTTTTTTGTCTTTGTAAATATTTTTTCCTCACGTGTTCATTTGACTTGATCAAATAAAAATGCGTTGCATTAAACGTGCTTCGGTCGTGTTTTGGGTTTGAAAGAGTGGATGGGGTGGACTCTTTGAAGAGGATAACCGTTCATCCGTCCATTCAGCTCCACGTGGTGAAGTGTGCACACAATAGGAGTGCGGTTGTTACAGCTGACAGTCAGAGACAAATGCTCAAGAGGTCCTTCAACTTCACTCACATTGCACCCATAACGGCAAAACAATGTCCCCTAAAATTGCTGTAAAAATGCACATCCTTTGATTCATTTAAAATATGGTCAAATACAATGTTTTGAAAAAGCACCAATGTGAATTAGGTCGTATTTGTACTTAATTTGAGCCATTTTGTTTGCAACGTTTGAACGCAGGACGACACTGACAGAACCAATTCATGAACTTGATGACACGAAATTAAAGTAGATTTGATTAGTGGGTTGTGTCTCCCTCTGGTGGCGCGTATTTACTATGACAACATAAATCGCAAGTCACTGAATTACTGAAACAATGTACGAACACCAGTGTGATAAATGATTAATCATTGGTTATTATATTAAGTCCTGACAGCACACCATTTAGACACTAACATCTGATGTGGTCAAGACAACTGCATAATAAGACATAATGCTTATCACTGTGCACACGTGTACCTTAGGACGTGTCCAGTAAACGTACAATTGTTAAAAATGTGAGTAAAGCTCACATTTCTTATAGTTTTTTCCATCCATTGGGAACACTATTCTGAATCAAAACATTACGAAAAATGTATCCTTTTAATGCATTTTTCTTTACAAACTGAAATATTTACTGTATAAAAGGAAGCATTTTTACGATTCAGCATTCTATGAATCACTAAACTAATGTTGTACAATGTTCCCTCACTCTGTGGCATTTCACCTTTCGCGGATTTTTTTTTACTGCTTTTTTAACATTACAGTGTAAGAAAGGCGTTATAGACCAAGCCTCGCCCTTTAAGAAGAATTGCATTGTGGGAAGTTGAGTGTCTCTTTCTCTTCCCTCGCTCGCCTGACTTTAACCGCCCATTGTTTTCTGCATCCTGATTGGCTGTAAACATTGTCAATCAATCTCCTTGTGCCGCCCTGTCTCCTGTGTCATCGCTAGCTTGCTATCTTATGAATATTAGGTGCGGCTACAGTAATGTTTTAACAAGGATACAAAAACGCTACAGCACAGCGGAACGGCGCTAGGACGAAAGAGTTGTGATTTAATTTGTTGTGTCTGACCTGTAGGTTGATCATTAAAATTCAAACTTTTTTGAGTGTGTCGTCCGTTTTCCTCCACGGCCTACTGGTTCTGCTGTCCATTTTAAAGATCATTTGAGCCGAGCAGCTTTTGGTTTCCTGCACTTCTTGATACGTGCTCCCCTCATCAGTCAACGTTTTCATCAGCGTACGCTTTTCTTCAGAACAATGTCAGAAACGGCCCATTCTTCTCAGGTTTTCATTAATTGAACTCCACACTGCTATTACTCTGAATACACCCCTTTCAATAAGTAGCAACGCGCGCGCGCACACACACACGCGCACACACACTCACGCGCGTACATATCAAGAATGTTAAATATGTTGGTCTTCCATGACTCTTCTTCACCTACTGGTAAATCATTTTCCATGTACTAATATCATTTCCACCAAAAAGTGATGGATCTGGTTATTCATGTTCGACTGCTAACTATTTTGAACATAACGTCCACCGTGACGTCTATGGGATAAATCACGCGTACCCACTGGTGGTGAAAAGTGGTGTTGCACGCTATTCGCGAGGCTCCAATAAAAGCATCAATGTTAAGGACCAAATTAAATCCAAACGACGAGAAGCAATGATGTGAGATACCACTGATTTAGTTTCCAACCCGATGCAGAGTAAAATTCCGGCAAACTTTGTGCTAAAATAAAATAACACCATTAAAATAACTGATCAACGATTAAGAACTACTTTTAGAAGGAAAATCATTTACACGTCGCACACGGCTGCGTTTTCGATGGCGCATCGTTTCAACAGACATAAATGACCTCAAATGCCTTAAGTATCCATATATTGATTTGAGGGTATGGATGCGCTGTCCATCGACAGCTAAGAAGGTGACAACTAGGTTGTTTTATTCATGATAACGATACAGGATCAATGTTATACATTCTATTTTAACACTGATATTTTTGCTTTTATTTTCAATGTCAGTATGCCAAAAAAAACAAACATTCAGTGAAATCAAGATTATGATACATAATTATCATCGGTATGAAAAAATTGAATCAAATTGAAGGACTCCTGGTTGCCCTGGTGATAAACGTGTTTAGCTACCATGTAAAGTGGGTGGGGGGATGCAAACATCAAGAGTTGGCCGACAGCAAACACTAAAGAACCACGTGATCTTTAGATGGATGTAAATGCATATATATATATTTATATATATATAAAATAAAGATATATATGTATGCACGTACTGTCCTAAAGTGTACTGACTGGGCATACACAGACAAAATGAAGTACAGGATACACAAACATCGTACATACGTACTTACACGCGCTGACCTTGATCTCCTGGTAGAACGACGCATGGAAGCAACCAACAAGCAGAAGGCTCTCTGGCTTTACGAGCTAAAAACTACACTTGATGAGGAGAATTTAAAAAACAAAAAAGGAAAGAAAAGAAAGAAACATTCACATTTCTGAAAGCATTTCCATGTCACCTGATCAATCATGATCAATCTTGTTGATTTTTAGAGCGATGGAGGGAGGGGGACTCATTGTCCCGTGGGTCCACAAGAGTTTATGACTTAGTTTGTCCTGGTGGTCCTTTGTGTCCCACATGCTCACTCATGTCTTCTTGTGGTGAGAGAGAGTGAGCATGCAGGCCAAGCTGTACACGTACTGCACTGTGTGGTGGATGGACGTCCATGCATTTACCTTGTCTGTCTGTCTGCATCTGTGTGTGTCCTCCCCCCCCCCACTAAGGCGAGGCGGGGGCTTTGCTACCGCTGTAATGAACGTGGTATCTGTTGACCGTCTGCCCTTTGACGTGGGCAGACAGGCAGGTGGTCTTGCACGGGATCATGTCCTCCTCTTCCTCGCCCAGCAGCCACTTCTGCACGCCGCGCTCGGCCGACGCAGTCACGTGCTCCGCCCGCCAGCCCTGGTGCCATTTGTCAAAGCGCTCGTGCTGACTCGCCGCCACGCGGTTCTGGGACTGCGGACAAAGAGCCAAAGAAGAAAGTGAACTTTTTTGCAAATATGGCATGAAAACAGCATTTGATAACACCGGATGATACCTGATGTCCATCCAAAGCTTATGACATTCATGAATCACGCATCTTTACTAAAATACATACAGACAACATCATGATGCTACTGATAGATACTTTATTCATCTCCAAGAGAAATTCACTCCCAGGTATTTGTAGGTGTGAACCACCTCTATAGGGTCACCTTTAATGAGAACAGGTTCTGGGTGTGTCCACCACCAGTTCCCTGGTCTTGGTGGTGTTGAGGTTGACGATGGCCGTGTCATCTGCATACTTCTGTATATGGCAGAGCTCAGAGTTGTGCCGTAAGTGGGACATGTACGGGGTAAACAGAAGAGGAGAGAGCGCAGTTCCCTGCGGTGCTCCCGTGCTGCTGGTCACAGTGTCGGACCTGCAGTTCCCCAGTCACACGTACGGAGGTCTGCCAGTCGGGTAGTCTGTGATCCATGCCACCCGGTGTTAAAGTTGCTGGAGAAGTCCAAAAATGTAAGAGGAGAGGTGGAGAGGCATCCCCTTCCGTGTTGGTGACTTGTGTGGGGGCTGCTGTGTGTGGGTTGGGATGGGCTGGTCAAATCTGTTCAAAAACTGTTTTAACTGGTTTGCCCTTCTCACATCCCCCTCAGTGTGGGCACCTTTTTATTATGAGCTGCAGCCCGTGATGGTCTTGGTTCCGTGCCACACCTCCATCGTGTGGTCGCTCTGCATGCCCCTCTTCTACTTTCCTTCTGAACTGCTCCTTTGCTGCACTCTTAGTTCCATCTGCACCTGCTTAAGTGCTTGTGTGTCACAGTCTTTGAAGGTCGTCTTCTTCAGGTCACACAGCTTTCATCATCTTGATACTAATATGATAATGATGCTACTCATGCACAGCTTTCATAACCTACATACTAATATGATAATGACGCTATTGATACACCGTTCATAACCTTGATACAAATACCATACAAATCTAAATCATCACCCTGACACTAATGACGATGATGCTAGTCATAAACATACTTCATAAGCTTGATACAATTATGATAAGAGTTGATATTGTTGAGGCACTGCATGGATATTCGTTTGTCCAATGATTGTAATGGAAGAGCCGTGGTATTTATTATTCCATATGTACATGCATAGACACGGTCGTATGTTTTATGGCATGATGAAGCTCACCTTCCTGGCTTTGACCAGCGCTCCCCTGCGGTACATGTAGTCCTCAGAGTTCATGACGAACACCATCTTGTGCGTGTTGAGTTTGAAGCGGCAGTCCAGGCTGCCGGCGTTTTCCACGCCCAGCTGCCTCTGCCACTCGCGTCTGCAGCGCATCGCCTCCACCTGCCGCACCTGCCAGCGCCGGAAGCGACGCAGGTTCCTGGAAGACCACAAGAAAGTTGGTGAGTAACAACACGACTTACGCACTAGTCAACACAAGCACACACATGTTACAACCACACTGAGACCAGGATTCACGAGCCGGGGCGCAACAAGAATTGCCATGTTCCGTGCCTCCATTGTTGAGGCGGCTGATTGGAGCTGTGGCCATAAGGTGGTTGGTGCCTGTCGTGGCGGTAATCCCAGAACCCGTTGGTGGACACCAGTGGTGTGGGATGCCGTCAAGCTGAAGGAGGAGTCCTATTGGGCCCTTTTGGCTCGTGGAACTCTGGAAGCGGCTGACAGGTATCGGCAGGCCAAGCGGTCTGTGGCTCTGGCAGTTACTGAGGCAAACACTCAAACATGGGAGGAGTTTGGAGAAGCCATGGAGAACGACTTCCGGACGGCTTTGAAGAGATTCTGGACCACCCATCCGCTGTCTCAGGAGAGTAAACAGTGCTCAGTCAACACCGTGTATGGTGGAGATGGCATGCTGCTGACTTCAACTTGAGATGCTGTGGATCGGTGGAAAGAATACTTTGAATACCACCTCAATCCCACCCACGTCTTCCTGTGAGGAAGCAGTGCCACGGTAGGCTCTCCTATCTCTGGGGCTGAGGTTGTCAAAAAGCTCCTCGGTGGCAGGGCCCTGGGGGTGGATGAGATCCGCCCCGAGTTCCTTAAGGCCCTGGATGCTGTGACTGTGTCTTGGTTGACACGACTCTGCAGCATTGCGTGGACATCGGGGGCAGTACCTCTGGATTGGTAGACTGGGGTGGTGGTCCCCCTTTTTAAGAAGAGGGACCGGGGGGTGTGTTCCAAATATCGTGGAATCACACTCCTCAGCCTCCCTGGTCAGGTCTATTCAGGGGTTCTGGAGAGGAGGATCCGCCAGATAGTTGAATCTCGGATTCAGGAGGAGCAGTGTGGTTTTCGTCCTTGTCGTGGAACTGTGGACCAGCTCCACACTCTCAGCAGGGTCCTTGAGGGTGCATGGGAGTTTGCCCAACCAGTCTACATGTGTTTTGTGGACTTGGAAAAGGCATTCGACCGTGTTCCTCCAGGAATTCTGTGGGAAGTACTCTGGGAGTATGGGGTATTGGACCAGCTAATTCAGGCTGTTCGTTCCCTGTATGACCGGTGTCAGAGTTTGGTTCACATTGATGGCAATAAGTCAGACCCGTTTCCAGTGAAGGTTGGACTCCAGGGTTGCCCTTTGCCACCGATTGCGTTAATTACTTTTATGGACAGAATTTCTAGATGCAGCCGGTTCCGGTCTGGTTCCGGTTTGGTGGCTGCAAATGTGCTTTTTGCAGATGATGTGGTTCTGCTGGCTTCATCAAGCCATGACCTTCAACTCTCAACAAGTGTGAAGCGGCCAGGATGAGAATCAGCAGTGCCATCTCCGGGTGGGCAATGAGATCCTGCCCCATGTGGAGGAGCTTAAGTACCTCGGGTTCCTGTTCACGAGTGAGGGAAGGATGGAATGCAAGATCGACAGGCAAATAGGTGCAGCGTCTGCAGTGATGCAGACTCTGCATCAGTTTGTTGTGGTGAAGAGAGAGCTGAGCCGGAAGGCAAAGCTCTCGACCTACCGGTCAATCTACGTCCCGACCCTCACCTATGGTCATGAGCTTTGGGTATTTACCGAAAGGACAAGATGGCGGGTACAAGCGGCCGAAATTAGTTTTCTCCGTAGGGTGGCTGGGCTCTCCCTTAGAGATAAAGTGAGAAACACTTATCTGGGAGAAACACAGAGTAGAAATGCTGCTCCTCTGCACTGAGAGGAGCAGGATGAGGTGGCTCCAGCATCTAGTCATGATGTCTCCCGGACCCCTCCCTGGGGAGGTGTTCAGGGCACATCCGACTGGTAGAAGGCCTCGGGGAAAACTCAGGACACGTTGGAGAGACTATGTCTCTCAGCTGACCGGATAAGTGGAAGAAGATGGATGGATGGATGGATCACATAGTGAAAAATGAAAGGATGTAACTTTGCCACTTTGATATTTCTAAGATATGCAAACAAGTTATACATATTTCAAGAAAATCTGCATCTCAGCTTTGTCATACAGGTGAAAAAGATTATTTTTAATATAATGTCAATGTTGTTTTTATTTATTTGCTGTTTTTTGTAAATGCTCTTGGCATAATAGTATAACTTTATTCACATAACATGACTTTTTCCAAAAAACAAAATTTTTCAATTTTCTTACTATTTTGTTTCGTATTTTACAACTTAAAATTTTATTATTTTATATACAGTCAAACCTGTCTTAGCGGCCACCTGTATAGAACAGCCACCTGCCTATAGCGGCCACTGAAAAATCCCCCGCAGAAAATTTACTTGTTGTAGGCCCCGTGTATAGTAGTCACCTGTCTAACGCAGCCAGCGGCCACCCATTTTGTATCCCTTGGTCAATATCTGACCGCATATAGCGGCCAAAATGCCGACTCAAGCAGAAGCTTCATGCACGACAAAGTTTCGTTTTTTAAGCAATGAAGACGTCGTGTGTAGACTTTAATTACTGAGTCCTAGCTCAGTCACAATCATTCACAAGATCCACACAAACTGTCAGTTGTTCCACATAAAAAAAAAAAAGCCATCTTCTTTGGAGCTTGTTGCAGACAGTGACACCGTTTATTTCCTGGTGTGAGACAATGTGCACTGGTCAATACTGTAATGCCCCTTGTTGTGGGGAAGGAGAGACTCACGTCGCCGATGCACTTTAATCGCTTTATTAACAGCAGTTTATCAACCTAGTAGTGCTTTACAACTTTTATCCGCAGTCCCACAGTGCCCTCTACTGGTCAACATGTAACAGTATAACTACATGTATCTGCAAACACAACAAGCTTCTAATCACAGACATGTTAATATGTGCGCGCACAAATTCAAAATGGCCACCAACCTGTCTATAACGGCCACTTGCCTATAGAGGCCACTTTTGCCGTTTCCCTTTAGTGGCCGCTATAGACAGGTTTGACTGTATTTCAACTCTATGCTGAATATTACAAGTTTGGAACTTTTTTCCTTGTCAGAATTTTATTTTTCTTTTAACATTTGGACTTTATTCTCCTGAAATTACAGCAGTATTTTATATTTATTATTTTTTTTACATTTTCCAGCTATTTAATCTTTCTTCGTTTTTCTTTTATGATGGAAAACGGTAATAAAAGGTTGTACATATTTACCATTGCAGTTTCTCTATAGAAGTACTGTATATAGAATAGAATTCAACGAGTCCAAGTGTCTTACCTGGGAAGAAAGACCGGTTTGAAAAAGTAGCCCTCTGCTTGTGAACACAGACTGGACTCTGTTCCGACAAACTGTTCCATGTAGGTGGACAAGCACTAAAACATGAAATGTCAGGAAAATTTCACTCATTACCTGACGTGACCAATCACACGGCTGTATGCATTCATCATGCGTGTACCTGAACATCTAAGGGGTCATCAGCCTGGGCCTCCTCCGTGTCCAACAGCTCGATGGTCATCGTCACATCGCCCTTGTTTTGGATAAACATCACCTGAGAGAAACAAAGCAAGCAGATGTAAGTCCTTCACCATACCAGCCCACAATGCTGACATGTTTATGTCTTTATACTTCACCGATGATGGTTTTTCGCCAAGCATTGAGATGTCACACTTTTGTGTGGCAGTCCTTGAACGCACCATAGTCAAAGTCACCATAGGAAAAGCGAAGTTGAACTTAGTATGCGTTTAATAAGCGTGTAAAGTGTATTCAGAGCTTGGGTGTCTTAATCACTCGCGTTTCTTTTTCTGCCATTTGCTGGCAAGTCTGGAACTAAACCAGAGATGGGGCACATCTGGGGCCTCATCTATAAAGCATGTGCACCGCTACGCCACCTTTGTAGCTGGCGTACGCACCTTTTAGAGACGTGGCAAAAAGGCGACACATTTTAAGTGGGAAAGTGATATCATATGTTAGAAATAGACATGCAATGGAAGCCAGTAAAGATGTATCCATCATTGCATGAAAACATCACGCTGTTATTGACTCAAAACATTTGTGTTAAGTGTTGTTATTTGACGTGACACCGATGGACATCATTTGGCATTTATCATAAACACCACTACAAATGAGCATATAGTATCAAAACTAAAAAGATACATGAAAAACACTTCATTTTATTTTATAGTCATGATATGATGTGTTCGACTAAAATTAATTATAACAAACATCAGGTTGTCCATTAAATCAATCATTCTATGGATTACGTTTACAAGACACAGGCGCTAATATGTCCTTAGTGCTCAGTTTCTTACATTTTCTTAAAAAAAAAAAAAGCGTAAAAAAAATAAGACAATTGCATCTATCATGTATGCCATCGATAGCAACATTTATTTACCATGCACAGCATTTATTTGTGTGGATCGTGTCAGGGCCATGTGCGTAAACTTCCTTTCCTTTTCCACAAATCATGGGCTTTTCTTTAGTTGTGCTTTGAACTAACACACATTAGTCCCTCTTCAAATAATTATAAGATACCTAATAGTTTGATGGTGTTAACATCAGCGTTAAGTTAAATCATTTTAAAATATCCGTCTGGCATTACAGCAATTCATTTTTGATTTAACCTCTTCATTCCTATTTTGAAAGATTTTGCTAAGCTTATGGTCATCTAAAATGTGGCATCGATTAGGAAAAATGTACAAACATGCTCACTGAAAATGGACATGTGTGCCGTTTTTTTTTTTTGCCTGAGTTGGCCCTGCTCCATTCACATGAAGACAGCGAACGTGCTGCCACGCAATCTTTGTTTTGTTACGCTACTGCCGTGTCCTCCAAATATGACACTTTTCCCCCAGTATTTCCACCTCCATTTCCGTGAAAGCACACTTCTTCGTCCTCGTCTTTCCGCCTGCCGTGATTCCAATGCAATCAAAGCTCTTTAAACATGGACGCCATGTTCATGAGTCACGTTGCATTGACCTTCTATGGTGAAGTGGAGGCGTGGAAAGGGTGCAAGTTGAGGCAGAGTTGCATACGCACACCTACCCTCACGGTGGAATCTATGGACCACAAAATGTGTGCGTACACCAATTTTTATTCTTTTTTTTTTTTTTTTAGGTCTGAATATTTTTGTCCGTACGCACATTTTGGGTTTCTGGCGTATGCAGACTTTTAGTCAGATTTCCACACACAGTTTTATAGATGAGGCCCCAGGTCCGATATCACGTTCAAGAGTGTCAGCAAACTTAGTTAGAAGAATATCAGCACACGTAGCTGGAAGAGTATCAGCAAACATATCTAGAAGAATATCAGCAAATGTAGCTGTGATCGGATCGGACAAAATGTGGATCGGTGCATCATACACGAATGCCCCGGCCCAGTGAAAAGTGGAGATCTACTGTTTTTGCGTTACTAAACAAGAGAGTTAACTGTGAACATCTAATTAGAGAACAAATGTGACGAAAATAATGGGTGTTCTGCTCATAAAAAGCTGCTCCGGTAGGACAGGGTTAATACCTCTCAAGCAGTGTCAGGTGAGCATACATCTGGTATGGGACCCCATTAGATCATGCGGGTGTCGCTAACGTTGTGCCCAGTGTATACGGTGCGCTGACCTTGAAGCAGTTCTCCTCAGCCATGGCTCTCTCAGCCTTCCACTGGTAGCTGGTCTCCCAGGCGGCTCGCACACATTGCGATGACAGGTTCCCCCCGGCAGCCCCCCTCTTTCTCTCGGCCAGGTAGAGCTCCACCACCTGCAGGCACACCTCGTCGCTCACCAGGTGCTGCAGCTGGGGGTGGGATGAGAGAGAGGGGCGGAGTTAAGACATGTGCGTTTGTGAGCGGAATGGAGCTGGAACCGTACCTGACTGACGTACCTGTCTGATTATGTTGTGGATGACCTTGTCGATGGTAAAACCGATGTAGGCGTGGATGGTGAACATCTCCCGTAGGGTGTCCTCATACTGAGTGGAGTCCAGGTTGCCATCTAGCAGGCTGCGCACCATGTCTAAGAAGGCGGGATAGTACTCTTCCAGCTCCACCTCACCTGCACACGCATAATTTAAATGTTCTATCATCCTGGATGAATGCTATTCTTGTCTATTTTTTTGCTTGGGAAGAAAGAGAATGGGTGCCTCAAGAGAGGAGGGGGGAAAAAAGAAGTAGGATGAAGGTCCTTCAGATCATATTGTTACTCTTTCGTTGGTCGTCTGGATGAAGCAGGGCCACCACATCAGGCTGTTAATACCTGGGTGACTTCCATTACACTTAGAAGTCTCACTTTAGCTGGGGGGGACTTAGCCCTTTAAACGGAGTAGTCAGGCGGGAGGTAACAGAAGAAGTATGGTCTTGCACCCCCGGAGTAACTAGGGTTTAAACATCTTGTAATTAGGATTTTATTCTCATAATATTTGGAGTTTATTGTTGTAACTTTTTCCACAACCTTGTTTTCCAAAAATGACAACTTCGTGTTTCCTTTTTCATAATAGCATGACTTATAATAAATAATGTTTTTTTTCTTTAATACTTCAATTTTCATGGTACAAAAATGACATTTTTCCCTCATATTACATGTAAATGTGTAAAATGACCACAGAATTTTCCATTCTTACTGGGGTTTTTTTTTAGTTTTCTTGTTAAATTCTATTTTTAGAACGTGTTGCGGGCCAATATAAAAAAAAAAAAAACAAACAGCTGAGGGCTCAAATGGCCCCCATGCCGCACTTTGGACACCCTTGGTGTACATTCACTGTTGTGTGTGTGTGTGTGTGTGTGTGTGTGTGTGTGTGTGTGTGTGTGTGTGTGTGTGTGTGTGTGTTGTACAAAAGCAAATCACTAATTAGCATAACTGGCATTAACAGCTGTGGCTGTAGGCAACCTGCACACGCGCTCGCTTTTTGCCGTGTTGCAATATAGAGTACGTGTCAAATGGCCATATGGTCAAAGAGAGCTACGTTGTCCCTTCCACTTTCTCATGCACACCATAAATGCACTACAGTTAAGAAAATGAAGTTATAATTAAACAAATTTGGAATATGTCGTCTCGACACAATTATCTCCTGCTTCCAATTAACACTCCACCCTCTTTTTGGTTTAGGAAGACAAGCGGAAAGGCTGTAATTAGAGCATTTATTATATACAGTGGATGCCTGCACATTCGCAGCCTGCCCTGCAAATTTGCAGATTTTGGTATGAAAAAAAACCCAACTTATTTTTGTCTCCAAAAATAGGCAGAAAACACATCTCATTTACCAAAGATGTGAAAATATAGGTTTAAAAAAAAAAAAAAGAAGCTTTGTCATTACACTTCACTGGTAAAGATTTTCCCTCATGCGTTGAGATGTCGCACTTTGTTTGGCTTTCCCTGAATGCACCATCGTTGTGTGCCGTGTCTGGCTACACAGCGACACCGATTCATCATGAGTAGCTATACATTTTCTACTTTAAATGCTTCTGTTGCTAGTGAACAATGGCAGTTGAAGAGAAAAGGGGAGGATTCTGGAGGAACTCTAATCTAAATCAGTCCAACACTCACTCTTATTGCAAAGGTTGATCTGAAATCAGAGGAGAACATCAATGTCAAGCTACCAGGAGGGTGTGGAGGTGGAGGAGTGAGCCGTGTGTCACAAACAGACTTATGGGCGTATAAATGTTTGTCATTCACTTGTCGCCTTGGAACGGAAGTCGGGTGGAAAGCGAGGCTCCACTATACTGTGTATCAATGATATACAGTATTTATTCATTCAAATAAAAGTACAGTAGTGAACTTACTGGGCTGTTTGAGGCGCAGCTCCATGGCGAGGTCACACGCCTTTTCCCGTCTCCCTTCGGCCACAAGCAGCCGCTCCCTGCTCTGCTCGGCCCGGTGATCCAGCAGCTGCCGCTCGGCCTGCCGGTACACCCGTAGCAGGCGCGAGCACAGAGTCTGGTGCAGCCGCAGGAAGAAATACCAGTTGTTGTTGACAAAGAAAAGGTTGTAGACGCCATCCAGCTCCTTCTGGTGCTCGGCTTCAGGGTCACGCAGGTCCACCTTCTCCGCCGTCGTGCCTGAACTCGCCTCCGTGGGCGCAGATCCCGTGGCGGAGCTGGCGGTCGTCGCTGTTTGGACTGTGCTGCCGGGGGTGCTAGAGGATTCTGTGTCTGCTGGTTGGGGCGGGCTGCCGCGTCTCCGTCTGGACTCGCTGTTTAATTGCTGCTGGCTTTGGGGTTGGGTCTGGGTCTGCGCTTGGGCTGGTTGCGGTTGGGACTGACTACTGGTGGCTGCTGATGCGTTAGAAGTGTTAGCGTTTCCTCCTGATGTTGCTCCTCCTGCTGCTGTTGCCGTTGCTGCTCCACCTGCTCCCCGTTCTGCTCCTGCCTCCTCCGGCTCGGCCTCCTCGTCCGTCCATTCTTCTGTGTCGCTGAGCTCGCCGCGGCGGGAGAAGAACAGGTCAGGAACAAAGTGCTGGATGATGCGCTTGATGTGATCCTTGTCGTCCTTGTGGATGGTGGGCTGGCGCTTGACGTGGTAGATGATGAGCGAGGCGGCGTCCTCCAAGATCTGTTTGTCCTCGTACGTAAACACCATGTGAGGCTCGCTGGTGGCAGCTGCACTGGAGCCGTTGCGACCTTGCTGGCCGACACCTCCTTCTTCTGTGCTCTGCTCCTGCCGCTAAACAAATAAGATGTGTACAGATGAAGGAATACCAATAGCAATTTCTTAAAGGGGACGAGCAACCATCTGTTGTGTGTTGATATTATGCAGATGTGTGGTGACTTGGGGGTCCCCAAAGAAAGGAACCTCAGTGTGGCCAAACAACAGATGCCTCAGCTTTTTTTTTAATTTTTTTTTTTAATTCTAATATCTATTTGAAGCTATTTTTTCCCTGACTGCCTCCAAAAAGCGAGAGAGACACGGGCTCACATGAATTCAGTGGGTGTGATTGTAAGTCCGCAGTGTCACACAAACCCAGACATTAAAAAAAAAAAAAACATTACATGATAAAACATATGATTCCTCAACTTTGCTTAAATATGTTATATATTGTTTGTAATATGTTCTACATTGTTCACTTTTTGAAAGCCAATGATAAATTGGCAGAAATTACATTTATAGTTGATGGCGCCTGCCATGACGAGCTAGCTCTCGCTGTTCAGCTTCATTTCTGGAAGTGATGTCATCGGGGTGACACCACTCAGCTAGAGCAGAGTAAACAAACGCTTCTCGGAGGTAGATGGTGGACTCGGTTCAGTATATTTTTCATCAAAATAGTAGTCATGCCAAAACGTGTTGCTGCTGGATGTTCATTGTATCTCAGTGATATTGTAAGTTTGCTTTCTTTTCCAAAAGAGGACACTTTAAGACAACTATGGACAAAGCAAGAGCAGAGAGCAAGAGATATATGGACACCCACCTACAGTTCTGTTCTTCGCAATGACTGCTATGAAGGAACACCTTTATAATAAGCATTTGGCTTGAAAGTACGCTACAAATGCATTTTGAAAAAGGGTGCTATTCCGCAGGTACACAGGAAAAAAAAAAAGACAAAAAGAACGACATCAAAGTTGCCACAGAAGAGAGTAAGTCATGTCTTGTTTACATGTGTTCTAAACACTATCCCATGATAGCAACAAGGCTGCAAAGCATTATACAAGTTACATAAACATCTTTTCACAGCGATACTGTGTGTGTGTGTGTGTGGGGGGGGGTGACAGTGGTGAAATATATAATAAAACCCCTTTACGCTCATTAAAAAGCCGATTTAAAACAATAATTAAAGTATAAGCAACTCCGGAGTAATTTACACTTGCCAATCTGTGTTTTGAAGGAGACCACTCTTTATCTCCATTTCTTAAGGCTTAAGTTCATGTTTTGCAAGTTCTCTACTTCATCTCCACACGTTTGTCCCTCCTTAAAAACTACTGGCACACGGCTCAAATCTTGGCTATAATCACTGTAAACATCATCTGTCTCATACACCGCCATGTTTGTTTACCTGCGTGATAGTACCCCGATGACGTCACTTCCGGAAATCAGGCTAGACAGAACACTGCCTACAATCACAGTGCTAACACACACAAAAAAATGAACAGGTGAGTAAACACACACAGGGCAACTACTACTATGGGGAACAATTGGCAACTCTAAACACACAACCTTTTACAAACCAATTACCACAAAGCA
Organism: Dunckerocampus dactyliophorus; assembly: GCF_027744805.1. Classification (NCBI taxonomy): domain Eukaryota; kingdom Metazoa; phylum Chordata; class Actinopteri; order Syngnathiformes; family Syngnathidae; genus Dunckerocampus; species Dunckerocampus dactyliophorus. The sequence continues at coordinate 1,835,743 of NC_072828.1, forward strand.
AGCTGGGAGCCGCCATCACTCCAGATTAGGGTTGTGACAAAATATCTACAGTATACATCCAACTATTGCAATAGTAAACCCTATCATGGATTATCCATACCTTTCGTCGTCCATCTTTTTTTTAATGAACGAAGTAATGAAAGCAGAAAGAAATAAAAAATGGCGCGTAATACCCTGGCGAAGAACGGAAAGACACGACAGCATCGTTAAAACTCTAAAGCGAGGACTCACTTTAACTTTTATAGCACGGACAAGACAATGCTGGATAAGGACTTTGCAGTATGGAAGACGTGTCTGACGAAAATATGCCAGACGTGCATGACCACCTCGTTTGTCACCACCCTCGTGGAGAAAACTGTCTCTAGTAAGAGAAATGTGACATTTTTCTAATCGGATGCTAAATGTGTTGTTCAAACAAGAGATGTCTGTGTTAAGTTTATGTTTTGCATTGTCGTGCTGCTCACCTTTACCCAGCCATTCTGTTTGCAACATTGCTGCTTGTATTCTGGTTAAAATATGCTGCAAAAATTCCACCCATTTTCTATACCGCTTGTCCTCATTAAGGTCATGGGTAAGTTGGAGCCTATCACAACATAATTACAAACAATATAACACTTAAGCACAGCTGATGAATCATGTCAGAGACTCTTTAAGATCTTTCATGTATTATAGTGCAGTAACGGTGTCAGGTAACGCCAAACAGGAGCTGACGTGTAATGAGGCAGACTGGAGTGTATCTGGAGTCTAAATACTAGGGGTGTCACAAGATCTCGTGAGATTAAAATGTGATACATACTGCCATGTGCGTGTGTTTTCCTCATCTCTCGCCTCCAAACAGGCAGGAAGAGGGTTCACTGTGCACCGGTTCAGCACCTCAATGCTTCACATAACGGCAAACACAGTGACACCTCTCATCAGGCATACAGCTGCTTTGTCTCTGTGGGGGAAGGCGGGGCCTCGCACATGCGCGTGCACACACGCTCACACGGCAAGAGAGTGGTTTCATTCAAGGTAATGTAGTACAAGTAGAAGTTAGGAGGGAAAAAGATGCTTGCAAAGCCAAATGCCACACAAATGCTCAATAATGAGCAAGGTGAGCCCATCAACACAAACTAACAGATATGCCGAATTTATTTGAAAGTGGGAAGAACATAAAAGGCAACAAAATGAGTTTTCCCCAAAAACTACACGTGGAGATACGGAGCCTTCATCCCGACAGTCAACGCTCACTGAGACTTTTGCTCAGCAGAGTAAACACAAATGGAACGGCGCAAAATTGTGTGCGTTCACATAAAAGTTGTGGCAAAAGAAATGCTGCTCTTTCATACAGTTGGAACAGCCAGCATTTCTAGAAATGCTGCAAACGTTCGACAAACGGTACCAATTGCCTGTGAGAGAAGACGTCACATATGGCAATTCCACAACTTCAGAGTGAAAGTTGTGGAATTAAAGAAAGTATTGAATTATTATAGTAATAATTATAATTATGTATTTATTTATTATTATTATTATTATGAATGTCCGATATTGGTGAGCAGATATCCCGTATTTTCCGGTGTGCAAATGATGACCTCATCAAACGTGTAAACAATCGTGGGTGGCTAGTAGCAAGCTAGCTCGCTCCTTCCATTCCATTCATCCGTTTTTTTATGCCGCTTATTCTCACTAGTAGGAATGTAACAATTCCCGGAAGTAAGCGACTTAACATCTGACACTGTGGGGAGAGTCTGTGGGGACATCCATGAAAATGGTACTTTTTCATACATATACATGTTTGTTATGTAGATTACTTCTTCCTCTTCAGTTTTGTATCAGATTTACAGTGTTACAGAGTGTTGGACCACATCGACTCATACGACGGCTTTGAATGTTAAGTCCAACTTTAAGCCTTTCAGACTCATGGATGGGAGCTTCAGGACAAGAAAACAAAATAGCGTGCAGTGCTAGGCATACATTTCTTCCCTGGACTTTGGGATGATCAAAAAAGTAAACGGCTACTCTGACTTTAAAAACAAATGTCACAGCCTAAGTCTAATGGCAAGTATTTCTCAGATGATGTACAATGTTGTTTACAAGCTAGCTGCTGATGCTGTATCCATTAGGAGTCACAACAGATACAGTATGTGTTCATTCCACCACAGGAGATGTGTGCGTTACACAGCGGTATCGCAAATTCAGAGTTGCACAATATCGGCATAGCGGATATTGTCCAACTCTATTTGTTTATGTGGGAACAGTAAAGTGAGCGTCTTGTACCTCGTCGTAGACACTTTCGATCTCGTTAAGGAGACTCTTGGAGCGCAGGGCCTTCATGTCGTTCTGCTTGAAGTTGACTCCCTGGTGGTCCAGGGACTTGAGGTAGGCCTTCTCGTACTGCTCCCTCCATATCTTGTTGAAGCCCTGCTGGGCCTCCCGCCACTCCTCTTCCTTGGCTTTCAACCTGCAGGTTCAAAGCGCAAGGCAGCATTCGCTTTCAGGCCCGGACAACAGTGGAGGAGGAGAAGGAGGCGTGACAGTTTAAGTAGTTAATTGTGCAGCATCATACGAAGTTAACGGTTTCATATTTTGCCTCTTGTTGAACTATAAAAAGGTAATCAGCAGTAAACAGCTCTCCGAATGATGCAGTGCAGTTGGCCAATAGTCACAATAACCATAACATCAAACAAATTAACCTGCATTATCTTTATATGTACTGTAGATTATAGACAGTACACTCATCCCTCCTTTCTGGCAGTTACTTGGTTCCAGACCCGACTGATCCAAGTCAATTTCCACAAAGTAGGATTCCTTCTTTCGGAATGGAATATTTTCGTAGTTAGAGCATAAAAAACGTGTTTACCACCTTCTAAATATTTTTTTTTTTTTTATTATTAGAGCCCTTTAGGCATGGAAAAACAACAACCGCCTCATCTTTACACATGTAATACCCAATATAATAATACACATAAGAGAAAATAAGACATTTAAGACTGTGTGTCGCAGTAAATGTGTTCCTGTGTTAGTAAGGGAGCAGAATGAGTGGCGGACAGAAAGTGATGTCGTGGGTTACGGCCGCAACAGGAGCCTGTGTTATCATTGTGCTGATGATGATTATTGTTCTTACTGCGCCTGTTGGGAGATCATTAAAACCTGCAATAAAAGCCTGTTGTTCCAGCAATCAAGTCTCAAGTCTTGGGACCCCCCAAAACTGCTGACACCTAGTGACCAATGTAGAAAACTACATTCACACTTGGAATGCCTCTTCTTCATGCTTTGTACAGTATTTGTATTTTCAGCCATTTGCATGCTTGAAAATGCTTCATTAAGGTCAAAAATACATAGACTTTGTTTAAATATGCATATTTTTGACCAATCAGATGCCGTATTCAACCATGACACAGCGTGATTAACTCTTTCAGTACCAAAGACGCATCTACAGGCTTTTATAATCCCGAACGCCCGATCCCAAAGACGTATTTATACAGCTTTTACCTTTTTTCGCACGAGAGGCAAAAAGAGGTGATGACGCAATTGCACACTAATGGCTGTCACTTTTAGAGCAGTTTTAAGCCATAAAAACGGCCACAAGGCGGCAGAAGTGCATTTGATGAGAGGTAGGCATATGAATTTGAAGGGACACGCGTGCACACACACAGTTGAGTTTCAAGTGTGAAAATTGTAAATAGTTCATGTTGTTATATTGGTAAATAAATTATTTTTATTATTTATTTACACTTTTTTGTGTAGTTGTTTAGATATTTGAGCTGTCACAAAAGCAAAAAATATTTGTGTCAAAGTGAAAGTTATGCTTGAAAGGTGCTTTTTCCACAGTTAATAAGTTTAAGTTAATATGTTTAAAAAAAAAAAACCATGATATAGTGAAGCCGTGAAATTCAAACCTCTATATGGCAACTGTATTATAATAATAATAATAATAACTGTCGTTATCGTTATTAAATATGAGTTTACGCAGTCCCACCTCTTGAGTACCACGGGCACGGCCGTGGCGGGGCTCCTCTTCAGCCCCTCGATGATCTCGGGGGCCTTGTCGCCGTAGATGCGGTAAACGGCGCGACGTTGGATGACCTCGGAGGTGCCGCCCAGGCAGTCGTCTAATCGGAACCGATCCTGGTCCTCGGGCGAAAGGCGTGACAGCTTCTTCTGGATGCTCTCCAGCACGCGGATGGTGGCCAGGTTGGTCTCCAGAACCACGTCCAACTAGGAGGCAGATGGTGATGGACATGCTCTGAAGACTGAAGGCCACATGCTGTCTTCCTGAAGTGCTTGGTGACTTTGTGACGAATACCTCAAATCTTTCATCCTCGCAGCGGTGCAGCTGCTCCTCATAAGGAGTCTTCTTGGAACTGACGAAGGTGGAGTCCTCTGACCAGGACGGGAACGACACCCATGTGTCATTTAACACCTAATCAATACAAATAATGGAGGACAGTTATCACTTTACGGAGAAGTGTTTCTTGCATGCCTTTGACTGACAATGTTGTAAACGTAGTAAAGTAGACACACCTCCTTGCACAAGGCGGTGCGGCCACTGCATTTGGGCTGCTGGTAGGTTTTGGGCAGCGCTCTGTAGCTGGAGCCCAAGCGTTTGCAGGAGGCGTAATCCACCTCTCTGCCCCCGCCTCCCTCCATGTAGCGATCAGACAGCGCCGACACGGCATGAGAGAGCTCTTTGTCTCCCAGAAAGGACTTGAACTGCGTGTACACTTCAGGAAACTTCCTAGAAGGAGTTTGGATTCAATCATGAGCGATAGAACGCAATAATCCAAGCGCTGCACACTCAAGACAGTGTTAGCACAGGCTACGCCAATCCATGCCAGCGTGTTTGATCCTATTGCTGTTCAACTTTTCTTGCATCTTTGCCTAAGCTGTCACGGACGGCAACTCGCTAGCTAGCTAGAGTTATCCACATAGCTTCTGGTCTTTGGACTCCAAATGTGACTTTTTAACCACAGTGACATTTTGTTTTTAAAACAAACAAGTAATGTGGTTAGTTTGGAGCTGGTTTTTGTCCCACGGGGAAGTAGATATCACGTTCATGGGGTACGTACTAACTTTTTCAAGTGACACAGATCAATTTAGCTGTTGTTGTCCTGATGCTAATGATGTCTTGTCCTCCAAACACTATTTGTTTAATGAACATAAAGCCTCATGTGTGATGGTGATGCCATCACAGGGGTCTCTTAGCTCGCCAGCTGATTTTGAGTAGCTCACCAAAGGCTCAAAGAATATTTGCTTCAACTCTTAGTATTTTTGTTATTATTATTATTATTATTATTATTATTATTATTATTATTATTATTATAAGTGTTGAATTCAGACTTTATGCCAGTGGTCACCAACCATTTGTAGCCCAAGATCTCTGATCTCGGTTTGATGCAATACTTTTTTTTCCCTAATATTTTCACAAACAACCAGCAAAGTCCCAAACATCGACTGGTAGCTTGCGATCGACGGGTTGGTGACCCCTGCTTTATGCCTTTGTATGTGACCAATAAGCACAAAAACAGCATAAAGATGATGGCCACACTGTTTGAGTGGAGATGTGCTTGGTAAATTAAGATTCAAGAGTTTTATTGTCATATGCTTAGTAAAACGGACAGTTATACTAAGCAATGAAATTCTTAATTAATTAATTAATTAAGCGGTCATAAATAAAAAGACAAATAGTTGACAGATCTCATAGTGATGAAAGTTGCATGCATCAAATTAAATTCAGGTACAAAAATCCTTTCACACAAATAAAAGGCAAAAAAACAAAAACTATCCGGCAAAAAAAGGTTTTTGTTTTTTAATTATTACCCATTTGCCAGGGGACTTGGGAATCGTCTAACGGCGGCCCTGGCCAATACCACTCATCATAAATACAGTGAACAATCTACAGTTAACGCGATCGGTATGGCCCATCTCGCTCGGTGATCGGTGTCGGAATCTGCAGCATAAAACACAGATAACATTTAGGAGGCACCTCGCCAAAACTTACCCCAGGAAAGGAGTGACAAGCTGGAGCAGCTCCGCTCCGGACACCACCTCCTGGTTGAACAAGGCAATGCAGCGCAAGAAGTTCTCGTACACTTCCTGGCTTTTAAACAAGCGGCGAACCTGAGTGACAAAAATTGAAGACACAAGCTTGAAGACGCAGCACGATAGCGCGCTAGTCTGCCGTGGAAGCAGGTCAACGGCGGCTCACCTTATCAAAGAAGGAGAATTCTCGTAAGACTCCGTGTTTGCCGACGGACGCGATGGACTGATCTTTGGTGCAGGAATACTTCATCTTTTTCTTTCGGGAGAAAACAGCAAACATGTTGAGTGACTCTGAAGTTCCGCCACACGGTATATCGGTACATCACTTCATACATCAACCTCAAGTACAGTAGTTTAGTCTTCCAGTACCTTGAGTAGTGGGGACATGTGGGGCAGCAGTATGGGTCTGGGCCTCTTTTTGTTCTGTTTGGCGATCACGTCATCATCATCTGGTCTTTTTAGCTGCTCTTTCGCTCCCGTCAGCGAGTTCCCGGTGAACTGTTGACAACACATTTCAATGAACCCGGAAAGAGTTAAAAGCATTACCACAAACATAATGTTATCACTGTGACATTTATTGCTACGCTAATGCCTAGGGGTGTCACAAGACTAAAACGTGACAGAAGAAAAATGTCTCGTGGGCACGAGGCGTGGGACGATAATAAATAAATCAATTCATCACACAATAAATGACAATGAACGGGATCATTTTGCTCGCCTCAATATATTGCCGTGTGAATGCAGTCCAGGCTGGTACTGGTGGATGGTAGCTCTGTATTCACTTGGTGCTTTTCATTTGATGTTGTTCCTGTCTTACTTTTAAACAATGCGTAATAAATAAGATCCATTAGATGACTATAATATATGTATGTTTAACTGATGTGTTGAAAATCTTTCCCGGTGACAAGCTAGGGCGCTGCTAATGCTAGCGGTGCTAGCTACGCAGCCATGGTCACAATTACACAAGCCCCCGAATAGCGGTCCACATTTTAGCTTGCAGTTCATAGCAAAAAATCAGCCGACAGATGGCTCGCATCTTAAAAAAGCAAAACAAAAACAAAACACTTGTTAGTTGGGACGCTCGTATGCTAAGGTACCGCTGTATAAATGACAAAAAAAAATACCAGGAGTGCTTCAGTACCTTCTTGCTTCTCTCTGGCAAGTTGACATACTCCGTGACAACTCAACTCAGAGCAACTAGTTGGTTTTTTTTTGTACTTTTTGTTGTTAAAAGTCTCGTTCTCAGAGATCCTATCTTATGTATTGTCTCGTCTCGTCTCGTCTCGTGACACCCCTACTAATGTCGCTACAGCACCACTGACCAGCGATCTCTTTGCGTCGGGCAAGAATTGGCCAAACTCGGCCAGCAGGTCCTCTTGTCCCTTGAAAAGACTGGCAACCTTAGAAAAGACCTCATCTTCAGTCATCCCGCTGGTACCTCGACTGCCTCGGCTCTCCTTCACCTCCAGCTGCTCCTTCTGAGAGGTGGAAGGCGGGGGGAATACCATCAAACAGCAATGAGTCACGCCGGGTCCGGAAAAGGCCCGGGTGTGGCCATAGATGACAACTTAAAAACTAAGGGAGAATCACAGCGCTTTAGCAGAGTCATACCTGATATGTGTGAAGAATCTCTAGGAAGGCTCTGTAGATCTCCGGATGGTCCAGAAAGCGGTTTTTGATCTTGTTTACGTAGCTGATGGCACTGTCAAACTCCACCGGGCTGGTCTCTGAGGCGGGCGGGGACACGGATGAGGTGGCGGCCTGACTCTGACTCTCTCTGCTGGCCAGGGGAAGGGACAGTCTGCTGGGGTTTTCCGGCGGCCCGACCGAAGAAGAAGTTGAGGATGATAGGGACTCCGCTGAGGCCGCCTTAACGTCGCTCGTTTGGGCGGGTCCAACTTCAGAGTTGGCAGCGGACACGCTGCTCGAGGTCGACGTCACCGCGGAGGGGGTGACGCTCTTTCCCTGTTGGCCGGGCGACACCTGAATGGATGACAAATAAGAGGCTTAGTGCTTTGACAGGCGGTGCCAGCCGATGTTACAGCCGACTTTGACAAAAGCAGGTGCCAGTAAAAGATTGCCAGATGGTGGATTTTTAACACCCAAAGAACCCGTTATTAATAACCTCATTCCCAAGAGCATCTACGATCATTAGAATTCTTCAAACAACCATATGCACCATCACAACATGTGTTGGAGTATTAACGTTTGAGCTTTGCTGTTTTGTTTTGGCTGAAAAGTCACTTTATGCCACCTAATTCAGCCAGAGCTAACCACCGACCGGTGAACACATGGGCGCGTGGAGTCGCTCGAGAGCCCCGAATGTCCTTCACGAGTCGACAGAGACCACAAAAGAACCGGAAGCGAGGACAAGCAGACTCCGAGGATGTGACGAGTGGCTGCAAAACTTTCCGGCGAGTGTGAAAGCAAATGTTTGCTTAACGAAATGGGCAAATCAACACACGTGCGTGTGTCTGCACGTGCGTGTTTGCACTGCGCCCGCAAAGCCCATTTCAATTATTTACCTTTGGAACCAACACAGCAAATCTGATATGAATTACAAGCAAATCTTTGGAATGAATGAACACCAAAAGGAGGCCTCCTCATACTGCTGGTGGGAGCATTTCTTTATTCAACTGCAGAGAGCATCAGGCATCTATTATGGGTAGGAATCTTATGTATATATAATAATCTATTTTCCACACCTCAGTGGTTGTCAGCAGACATTCCCGAATTGTTTGTGTCCATAATGAAACATTTAGCAATGTTTGCCTCTCCGAGTTTGGGATGTGTACCCAAACTGGGCACTGAAATGCCACCGGTGCTGACAAACTGTAGTAATGGGACGGAGCAAACGGTGCCTCATTTCCGTGCTAAATTACGTTGAAATGAGGCTTAGTCACTCGCGCACACAGTGACGGAGATGAAAACCTATTTTGTTTGGAGTTACTTTTTTAATTAAATGATTCGGTTTCATTATACACATGCAGGTATGTATGTGTGTACGTACATACGTGTCTATATATGTATGTACAGTGCTCCCTCGCTCTATCGCGGTTCACCTTTTGCAAAAATTTTTTTAGTGCTTCTTTTTTTTTTTTATTACAGCGTATGAACGCTGTCACAGGCCGAGCCTGGCCCTTTAAGAAGAATTGCATTGTGGGAAGTTGAGTGTCTCTCTTCCCTCGCTCTTCTGTCTGCACCGCCCATTGTTTTCTGCGTCCTGATTGATTGATTGATTGATTGATTGACAATGGTCTTACAACCAATCTCCTTCGTGCCGCCCCGCCATGCTTGCTGTGTCATTGCTAGCTGGCTCGCTAGCTAGCGTGTCAATAAATCTTTGGTTTGGAATGACAAGGTCTGCAACAGAAGTGGAATATGCATGAGTGATGTCATAACTTCTTGTGCCCTACCTGTAGGTTGATCATTCAAATTCAAACAAAAAGTTAGGCAAAAGAGAAATGTGATGAAAAGTTAATTCCTGCTACTTTGTTCTCAAACTCGGAACCCTGCGGCTTACACTTCGGTGCAGCTAACGTGGTCATGTTCTAATCTCGTGACATCTCATATGCTTTACAACTGCTACCAATTGTTTAAATATGTATTTCAGAAAACGCTTTAACTAAGATAGTCCATCATAACGGCACAAAAAAAAAAAGGTTCAACAAACAACCAAAAAAGGCAGAGCCATCTTTCCATCGAAACCCGACTGTTGACAAAAAGACACCAGGATGGAGACCTTCTTTGTCTTCTTTTTGTTTATGGCGGGTTGCAACCAACGTTTCGGTGGATACCGCCACCTACTGTACCGGAATGTAGACGTGTTGTCCCCCTGTAGTCCCAGTCTTCCATCATGGAAGAAACGGATATGATGGCGCTTTCAAGTTAAAGGCGATGGATTTGGCTGTCCAGAGAAGAAACTCTGTTGGTGGATCCTTACAGTGTGGAGCAAGAAAAAAAAAACACCATCATCTTCAGAGGAAGACTTTAGTGGTTTTAGTTGCCAAGAGGATGCAGATGAATGACTTCTGGTAGGCTACTGTTGTCTACGTTACATGCACTATTCGGCACTGTTTAACTAGCAGTGTACTGTTCTGCACTGTTTAAATAGTCATGTTGCACCACTGTTTGGCACGCACTGCTTGGAAAAAAAAGCATTTATTTCATTAAAAACGTTTTAAAATTCTGCGTAATGTATTTCTGTGCACTGAATATCCCACTCTATGACGTGGACACCTGCGGCTTGTAGTCCTGTGTGGATTATAGATGTACAAATCTGTTTTCTCCCCTCTAAATTTAAATTCAATTATTACATTTTCTCTTTTCTCTCCAGTACAGCACAATTCCATGACAACTATTACAAGCAAGCCACCACACTTGATTCATACACAACTCTTGCCACTACTGTTTTTCATTTCATACTGGGAAATGTACTACTTTGTTTCTATTATTGAAGTACTTGAATGACTATTCTGTTCAAACCCGCATGTCACAAAATTCCGTAAGAACAACAAGAAGCCACTGTTTCTGGACAAAATTTAGTCTCGGATTATATGTATATGTAGATATCCAGCAGCACTCTCTCTTTCGACTCTACTGTCAAGTACAGCTTTACAGATGCCATGTCTGCCTGCAAGTACAATGTTGTTTACAGCCACTTGGCCAAAAACTGGCATATGAGATATCGGAAAATTTAAAAAAAGCCAATATCGGACATCTCTAGCAATTTTGTATTAAAGCAGATGATGACTCGGTGCTTAATAAAGCAGATTTACCTCGGAGCATGCAGACCTCCCCCAAGCACCATAGCTCCCCCCATATTGTGATATTCACACCAAAATCACAATAATCCTAAATTTGTTGAATCTGTCTTTGGTATTTTGTAGAACCTGTTTTATATATACACTTGCATATACTTTAGAAATATATATTGTTTTTTTCCAAGTGCTCTGACCATTTTTTGTACTATATGCACAAATGCCAAAAATGGTGCTCTCGCAATGTTAAAGAATCCTGATAATGTCATCCAAATCCACACAGAACTTGAAGTTATTTTAACACAAACAGACAAACAGATAAACGCTGGTAAAAACATGACCCCCGCGCTTCTGCTTGGCGGAGGTAACTGTTTGAGGAGAAATCGCCTGTTACACGTCCTTGAAGCATGTTAAACCTTGAATCTTTTACTTGGGTGGCTGTACTCTTTCCAACAAGCTGAATATTTTAGTAAGTCGACTCACATGAGCCAAATTCTTTCATTCAAAATTGAGTGAAAGGAAAATACCCATCATCCACAATCCTTATGAGAGACATGAACACACATCCCTTTTCTATTCTAAAAGATATTAAAAACAGTCGGCTCGTAATTCCGCATGTAAAGCCTTTTGAAAAAACCTCCAAAATGCGCCAACAAGGCTCCTTTTCCATAATGTGAGCTGCATATAAACCACATTGTTGTTATTAATAATAATAATAATAATAATAATAATATGAATTTTTACGCCCAAGAACTACGTTACGGGCGTAGCGACACCTCGCCACACCACACCGGCTAGCTACTAGCCGACTAGCTTCACCACACATTAGCGAAAGGTAACGCTACATATTGGAGCTGCCGCCACTGCTGCTGTGTTTTTGTTTTTGACGCTAGGTGTAGCGTTGCTTTCTATGTTTCTATGTGAAATCAATGCACCCAGGAAGGAAGTTCCCAAATTAGTGTATTACGTGTCATCATGAATGTACCTGTTACTACATGCATTTTTGGAGGTGTCCCATTATGTGCATTAATTACCTGCCTCTTTTTTTTTTTTTAGATCTTTAGAATGCACAGAAAGGAGAAAGACGTGTGTTCATGTCTCACATAAAGATTGTGGATGAAGGGCAACATTACCCCAAAATAGTGACGCTTTCCTTTAAAAACAAGGGGAAGCGTGAAGGGGGGCATGCTTCCTCTGTAACAATGACTGAGCGACATGGAAATACCAGCGTATAAACCACGCACGCTTGACTCCAAGCAGTCAGTGGGTGTGAACGCTTATTTTGTTTCCACGTGGCCTGTGATGGACTGGCGACCAGTGCCGGCCGGGTGTACACTGCATCCCACCCAAAGTCGGCTGGGATAGTCTCCAGCTCACCCCCTGACCCTGAAGGAATGTGATCTGGCCCATTCTGCTACTGCAGAGAATCTCTCTCAGATGCGGCCCGCAGACGGCGACTCACCTGTGTAGAGAATGGCGACTGGAGGAAGGCGATTCCGTTCTTTGGGACCTCTATCCGGTAGCCGGGTGGCAGGAAGGCATTGAAACCCAAGACGAGGTCAGGGTGCCCGTGGAAAAGTTGGGACACTCTGTTTATTACTCCTGGAGTGTCGATGCTGCAGAAGAAATCAGACGACATTAATAACCTGTACAGCACACCCTCTCATAGAGCAATAAATATTTACCATCCATTGAAATTGTCTCAACATAAGCAAGTACTAAGATAACTAGCAAGCATCGTGGTGCTCACTTGTGTTGCCAGATATTTACACAAGGGATGGGGCCGTTCCAGTCCTGCATCCCGCATCAGGGATTGCCGATACCACCCGCGGAGGTTTCCGATCCAGGAGCCACATTTGTGTTTTATCGTTGACGGCAAACGTAGCCGACAGAGCAGAGGTGTCAAACTGTCAACGACCTGTCGTAACTTCCCCTGAGCTCACTTGTAAACAAACATTCACTTTAAGAGGAAAGACGTTGTACCAAATGTTCTGTGATGGGCAGCACCGTGACATTTGAAAAGTGCAGAAGGTTTGCCAGAGACCTCCGTGACGTCACACCAGCCGCTCGGTGTGTGTGTCCGAATAAAGTGCACCTTGGTGGGCCACAGCAGGTGGCTCCTCTCCCTGTGTACTCTGGTTCTCCTGATAGTAGTGATTAGGACAAATGAACGGGTACAGCTGGTCAAATCCTAATTTGTTACAGTCCTCCTTACCTCCAGGCGTGCACAAACTACAGTTACATCTAAATTAAAAAAAAAAAGTAGGGATGTCAGATATTTGCATAAAAATGAAATATCGGTATTGGTTTTTCCCTATAATGAAAACTGATACAGCCCTTTAAGCGCCACAAGCAACACTGCTGTCGCCATAACAGTCAACACGCAGCATATACGTACTCCATCCGATGCTTTGCTTAACTGTGTTCGGTTAAGTGAGCGGGGTAGCTCATGGACATACATATGTAGATGCCGCGTCGGGCGCCGAGCCGTATGTCGACGTTGCCGCCGTATTGGAAGATGCCAAGAACATTTCACAGGTAAGACTTAACCTTTGATAGTACTTGGCCCACAGACTGCAAGGTTTCGGCCATTATAACATTGTTTTGAGAGCATCATTTGCCGACGTCCTGGAAAACATGGTATTCCCACGCACAATTCATTCATTCATATGGCTGCGGGGCAGCGGGAATGTAAAAAACCCGCTGAAATATAATCAAATGCTTGGGCAATTATGTAATAAATCCATGAGGTTATATTCATACAGTATCTATCCATCCGTTTTCTATACCGCTTGTCCTTACTAAGCTCACAGGTATGCTGAAGCCTATGCCAGCTGTCTGGGAGCCAGAGGCACGGTACACTCTATTGACAGTTACAACGGAGCATGCACTGTACGCACGCACACACACACGCAAAACTTCCAGGTGGCTCCAGTATCGTACTCACCTGTAGAGAGAAGTTTATTACAGCCTCATATTAAAAACAACAACAATGATCATTATGGGAAATGATAACGATTGGGCCAATCAGCTCCGGGGAGTTGGTACATTCCTTTTCCTGTTTATCTTTGAAGACGGTGTACACAACCAGCTTGTATGCACACTTGAAATGCAACCATACTTTTCAAAAACTACAGCTGGAGGGGCAGCAGAGCCTTCGTTCCGACAACCACACATACATTTTATGCTGTATCATTAATTTAAAAAAATGGTCTCAAAAAACGTTGTCAATGTCGATAATATCGATTATCGACGATAAATTTTTAGCACAACTATTGACCGGCAAAATGTGTTATCGTGACGGGCCTAGTTCTTGTTGATGACAATGTTGTTAACGTGTTTTGCACTTATCACCCACCGTACACATGGCATTCATTTGCACAACACAGTGGCGTGGTCCGTTTAACTGCAGACAAGAGAAATACCTCTGTGATTTGAACTCCTTCATGATGTCGAGAAACTTGTTGTATATGCCAGGGTCGTTGGCAAAACGGATTTTGACCTGGTCCAGGTATGACAAGGCATCTTCCACCTGCAGCAAACAAAAGGACAATGAAAAGCTGTTGGGGCATGAAGCACAAATCCCGAAGCAGGATGCTGAATCAGGCTCTGCTGCAGTTCAATACTAGTCATATTTAGCAAAATGAGTACATCACCACCACGGCCAACTCCACACACGCATCGTTCATTGTCCCATTCAATAGCTTCGTCAACAAACCCGCAAGTTAGCAGCTGTACGGTGTGTACAAGTAAATAGACAAATAAATAAATGCGTGGGTACCAAAACACGCCGGGGGGGGGGGGCTTTTGTTCATGGCTCGTTGTCTGTCTTTATTAGCTACAGCCAAACTGGGATGAGGTTAGGGTGAAAATAATGTGTCCACACAAAGCATTGTCACATATCTTTGGAGGGCTACTCGTGCTAGCATTAGCCAGCCAACTGACGACAATAACTCCTCATAACACACATTTTTTTTTTTACACTGCCTTGAAACGAGGCTTATCCGTCGCCCATTTTAACCAGCTTACGGCCAAAGAGAAGGGAGTGTGTGTGTGTGTAAAGAAGCGGCTGGTCAAGTGAAGTTAGCCTCTATGTCGGCTGCTAGCCTGGCTGACGTCCTCCACTTTGTTCGTTTGGCTGAGAGAGGAGGAAAAAAAGACGGGGGGGGGGGGACAAGGAGGAACTTCCCACTAGCGAGCTGCTTTTGGCTTTTTGAGTTTGCTCTCGCCAATGACACGGTCAAAAGCACAAAGTAGCACCGAGTCGGCTGTCACTCGCAAAATGCATTTTCCAACATTTCAGCGCAAACGTCAATGTTGTGCCGTGGAGCGGGGAATTACTTTTAATTTAGGCCAAGCGAGGTTTAGCTAACGACGCTTTCACTACTCTCGACGGTCGGTGTCTCAAACAAACCCGGTGTAATGAAACAAAATGGTTGAGGGCACTTTTCCTCCTCCCAGCGCCCCCCCCCCCTTTCCGCCGTTGTCTTACCTTCAGCTTCTGGAAGTGCTGCTGCTGCTGCTGCACTTGCTTTTGTGTTATAACGTAAGGCTTGTCTTGAATTTGGTTGATTTGTTTCGCCGTGCTGTGCGCCTGGATCTTCGCCATTTAGCACGGCGACGGGAGGCTCCGAGAGCGGTGTGTGTATGTGTTGGGGGGGAAGCTTCGGTGTTGCTCCGGTGCTCGGCTAGCCGACAAAGCGTCCTCTCGGTCGGGGAGCCAGCCTGCCAGTTGGAGCCCAGCGAGCCACACAGCCCTCACTTTGCCTGGCTCGGCGCTAACGGACGGGGAAGGAGCCGAGTGGCGGCAGATGACAGACGAGACGAGACGAGCTGCTTACTCGACGAGACTTTGCGGAAACATCATCGAATTGTACGAGCCGACTCAAGACGCATCGGGGGAGCTGGGTGACAATGGTTGCCGTTTATCGTGTAAATAACTATCCCCTGTCTCTTTAAATTCGGCGGCAGCGACGTTTCTCAGCGTCCGGAAGCTCGGAGTCGGATTGAAAAAAAAAGGGAGTGAGGAGTTAAAGTGCGCATGCGCGACAATGGGAGGAGCTGCGTTTACAAGAATTGGGCAGCTCCACAAGCGGTGATGGATACTGAACATTTTGGTATCAATTTGATATCAAGTAAAAAGAAGCGCGATAGCGCAGAAAGCGGCACCGATACTTTTTACTTAGCCATTTTTCAAGCTCATTGAATGATTTTGTCTTAATTATAAGACTTAGACTTTATTGCTCCACAAGGGAAATTGCTTGGTTAAGGTAGCTCAGTTGCAGAAGAAAAAGACAAACACTGCAATATGAATAAATCCATCCATCCATTTTCTATACCACTTCTCTTTAGGGTTGCGGGAATATGAATAAAATATAAAAATAAAAATAATATAATATAAACAAGATTTGCATATTTACAAATAGTGTGTAAAAATATGGTAAATACAAGTAAATTTACACTTTATACAAGGAAGGGTAGGCAGTACAGCGCAATAATGTTGTGAATTATCTTTTAGACAGGTGCGGTATTGCAGAGCTGGATGGCGTGTGGAATGATTGAAGTCTTGTCGCGTTCACTGTGGGAACAGAACTGGAGGAGTCTGCTTGAGAATGAGCTCCTCTTCCCCTCCATGGTCAAATAGAGTGGGCGGGTGGGATTGTCCATGATGGACAGCAGTTTGTCCAGTGTCCTCCTGTCTCTCACTGTTACAAACGTCTTTTGCATAAGTAAACAAAAGCAAAAACTATTGGTTCTCTTTTTGGTCCCAAAGTCCTCCTGTGTCCAATGACTCATTCCCCAAGTTTGTAAACAATATATAAACATCACAATATCAACAGTTAATATCGTTTATATGTTGACACCCACACTTAGAAAACTTGGGAAACAGTTAGGCACCAAAACCAATTGTTTCCCCAAGTAATTAGTGCCTGTGTGCATGAATAAACGAGAGCCACTTAAATTTCTTTGTAGAAAGGCGATTTGTGAAAGTACATTTACAGCGCAGCTTTGACACATCCAATACAGCGGCGACGTTGACGTACGGCTCAGTGCTCGACAGGGAGTCTGTCGATGGGAGACACGGCAGGGGGGCACGAAGGAGACTGACAATGGTCTACAGCCAATCAGGACGCAGAAAACAATGGCGTTGCAGACAGACCAGAGAGGGAAGAGATAGACACTCAACTTGGCACAATGCAATTCTTCTTAAAGGGCCAGGCTTGGCTTGTAACAGCGTTCATACGCGTTAAAAAAAAAACAAACAAAAAGCAGCACAAAAAAGGTGAACCACGATAGGGAAAACTGTACTTCATGAAAAACCAAACACTTCGAGAACTACTACACTACTCGACTATCAATTAGCAGTATTGATACGCTTTGCATATGCCTCCACAAGGGTGTAAGCATTCCAATAAGTTCATTTCAAGAAAGACAAGGCCAGATCACAGAATGTATTTATTAGTAAACATACACAGCACAGTTAAACAGCAACAAGACATGAAGAAAAATTGATTTTGGAAAGGTCTTGGAAGTCTTGTCACATGACAATGCTAGGAGAGTCTCATGTATTTAGGCTTTGGCAGCTAGTTTCCACCTCTGAAGCCACTGTTGAAAAGTCAGTCCTCCATGGCAGACCTCAGGTAGGACGTGCTGTGCTGGTTGATCCCACCTGTAGGAACGCGCACACACAAAAACAAGTTCATGTGTGACAAGACAATAAGACAGTGGGCTGTGGATGCTGATGGACAACAACATGAGTCTTATTTTGACATTCTTGGCTATTATCCGTCAGTATTTAGCTTCGTATTAACTAAACATCAAAGTAACAGGATATGATGTCATACGAATCTGAAACCTGGAGGTAAGAAGGACCGTAACAAATTAGCATTTGTTGATTAGTCCTAATCAAATATGATGACATTACTACGACCACATCACTACTATCAGGAGAACCAGAGTATAGAGGGGAGGAGCCACCTGTTGTGGCCCGGCGAGGTGCACTCTATTCGGACACACACTCCGAGCAGCCCGTGTGACGCCATGGAGGTTTCTGGCAAACCTTTTGCACTTTTCAAACGCTGCAGCGCTGGCTGATGAGGTTTTCTGTGCGCTCTGTGTTTTTTTCCCCCCCCTCATCCCGGAGTATTTGGTACAACATCCTTCCTCAGAAAGCGAATGTCTGTTTTCAAGTGAGCTCTGGCTGTTTAACGTCACAGGCAGTACGGGTAATGTTGCTTCATTGCATCGTTCCGTTATCGGAGCTATTTTTAATGTTATTGGAATTATCAGTATGATATCACAATTCCCTGATATCAGCCATTATCGTGCACCCCAAATTATTGCATTATATTTTTTTATGCTGAAAACGAGACAGTATGAACTGAAGTGATTAACAATTGTTATACCGCATTTCGTAAAAGTAGGAAGTCAGTAATGTCCATCCTCCGACGAAGAAGAGACTCAAATTTGGGGTGTAACAGTACACCCTAACCACGTTAGCAGTCGCTTTTAAAGGTCGTGGTTGGGTACATTGTGTAAAAACATGAGACTACTTAGCTTTCATGGACACAGTTTTACTGGTTGTTAAAATGAAACCTAAAAAAAATTAAAAATGCAAACTGCTGGTCGGTAAAAATATACTAGTATATGTAGCATACAGAAAAAGCAACGGAAGCGAAGAGACAACAAGAGGTATTAACTCATTAAATCCCAGCCATTTTTCAAAAGACGACCCCTTCAGTAGCGGCCATTTTAGACCATTTTGACTGATCTTTCAAGGCACACAGAATATTGTGTTGTATGGTTATATAAACATGGAACCTACCAAAAGAAACATTACACTCCCATCTTTCATCAGAAAAAAAAAGTTTCTTTCTACCTTTGTCCGTTCTTTAGTAATCTGCAGTAGAACATACGGTAGGTAAGTTTCAGCACTCACACCCTATAGTACTCACTCCTATTGTCATGAAGTGCTTTGAAAGAATAGTCATGACCCACATGAAAAAGAGCATCCCGGCCACTGTGGACCCTCTACAGTTTGCATATCGCCAGAACCGGTCCACGGATGATGCAGTCAACACTGCCATCCACACAGCCCTTTCTCACCTACAGGGCCAGGACACATATGTCACAATGCTATTTATAGACTATAGCTCTGCTTTTAATACAGTCAGCCCCCACAAATTCACAGATAAGCTCCTCACACTTGGCCTGTCACCCTCCCTCTGTAACTGGGTGTTTAACTTTCTAACAGGCAGGCCCCAGTCAGTCAGAGTCCACAATCGCACATCCAGCTCAAGAATTGTGAGCACTTGGACCCCACAGGGGTGTGTTCTGAGTCCGCTCCTCTACACGCTCTTCACCTACGATTGCGTGGCCTCCCAGAACAACACCAGCATCATTAAATTTGTGGATGACACTACAGTCATCGGACTGATCACTGGTGGTGTTGAAACATCTTACAGAAGAGAGGTGGCGGACCTCATAGCTTGGTGTCGTGATAACAATCTCCTTCTCAATACAGATAAGACTAAAGAGATGATCATTGACCCAAGAACAAGGGAAAAGGAGCCGTATAGACCCCTGTTTATTGATGAGACTGAGGTGGAGAGGGTGAAAACCTTCAAGTTCCTTGGCACACACATCAGCGAGGACCTCACCTGGTCTCACAACACCCAACAAATTATGAAGAAGTCCCAAAAGAGACTGTACTTCCTGAGAAGACTGAGGAAATTTGGCATGTCCACCACAATCCTGAGTTGCTTCTACAGATGCACTATGGAAAGTGTCCTTACCGCCTCCATCACTGTTTGGTACGGTAACTGTACAACACGTGATAGGAAGGCACTCCAGCGGGTGATCAAGACCTCACAGAACATTGTTGGGGCAGCCCTCCCCTCACTGCAAGACATTTATAAAACTAGAGTCCTACGAAGAACACACAACCTCATCAAGGACAGCACACATCCACAACACTCATTATTCACACTCCTACCGTCAGGCAGACGCTACAGGAGTTTGAAGTCCAGGACCACAAGGCTGGCAAACAGCTTTTACCCACAGGCCATCAGGCTTCTCAACGAAGCACTCACACACGCCGCACGCAACACACGCACGCACTCATAGCACTTATTTGTTTAAATTTATTTATTTATTTGTATTAATGTCTCTTCTGTTGTTGTTGCTTAATTTATTGGTATATATGTTTATGTTTCTGACGTTCTTATTCTTTCTTGTGTTTTCTTTCTTTTCTTGGGAGAATGAACAGAATAAGATTTTCATTGCATAGTATAACTGCTGTTTTACCGTGCACATGACAATAAAACTCTCTTGAATCTTGAAAATATCAGTTCCTGTCTACAAAAGGGAGAATCGCAGCTTTTTGTGAAAAGATACATTTCTAGCATAACTTTCACTTTGACACAAATATTTTTTGCTCAAATACCTTAACTATACCAACATAAACAACACAAAAAACATATATATTATGGTTCACCTTTTGCAAATTCGCTGTTTCACTGCTTTTTTTTAAAAGTGCAATTTGCATGTTTTTTTGTTTGTTTTCTGACAGTGTATGAACGCGCATTGTGTTGTGCGTCCTTGTGGTGTATTAGAGCAATCTACCGGCGCTCTGTTGTATGTGTCTGTTATTGTATTGGCTACTGCTACCAGTAGAGGGTGTGGTATACTCATGTTGAAGACGTGTGCAGCTCCACCTTGTCTCAGTATGTGTTTATGTGCCTGTACCAGCATATGAGGAACCCACAGTAGACAATATCCGGCTAAATGTAGAGCCACAACAGTCCTTATTGGCTAAGGGAGAACCCACCCATTGTGTTCTGCGGCCTGGTTGACAATGGTCTACAGTCAATCACTCATTTGTGCAGTTTCCTGTTTTGGTCAATGGTGACGAGCAAACTAGCTAACTGTGTGAGCTGCTTGCTAACCGCCAACAAACCATAGAAGAAGAAGCAGCTAACCAGCTAAATGAATCTTCGGTTCAAAGAGTAGGATGACGGCAGAAGCAATATGTTTTGACAAGGACACAAAAACGCTACAGCTGATCACTAAAATTCAAACAAAGCTTGAACTTTGAGAATGTTTAAACAAGAGAGAAATGCTAATGCCTGTCTGTGTATAAAGTGCATTGTGAGGGGTTTTGCAGCCTTAAAACATATATAATCATGGTAAACAAAAGTCAGCTACTTTGCAGATTTCACTTATTGCGGGCTATTTTGGGAACCTTTCCCCCGCAATAAACAAGGGAACACTGTATAACACCATGAACTATTTACCATTTTCACACGTGTGTTAAAATGTTCCGACAATGCGTAACCTTCTGCACGCTACACTCCTCCACGCTCTCCCACTTCCTCCTTGCTGTTGAGTGTGTTTTTAACATGCAAAAGAGTCAAGCTCTTATCAAATGCACTTCTGCCACCTTGTGGCCATTTTTATGGCTTAAAACTGCTCGAAAAGTGATCTTTTAGTTTGCAGTCGACTCTTGCACATAAAAACTTAAAAAATGCATAAATACGTCTTTGGGATCGGTCATTCAGGTGTATTAAAATGTATAAATATTTGGTATTGAATGAGTTCACAACCAAAGAGGGTTTTCTATCTCTGGCTACTCCTTAGCACTGTGTTTAGGCACACTCCACAGAGCTTTTGAAGATGCTGTGCATGCCTGGATGGCTACTTGAGCGCCAAACGCCTCCTCACCCTTTCATCCGCGTTTAGGCACATTCCACTACAACGCCGAAAGTTATACTTCCCGTCCCCAGGGGCGGACTTACCATTAGGCAAACACAGGCAAGTGCCTGGGCCCCCCCCCCCAAACGTCTCATAAAAAGTGGTTTTTGATGTTTTTTCTTCAACCTAAAGTACATGTTACTGTTTTAGTCGCACTTCACGTGCTTAAAACTACATCAAAATGTGTCATCTATCATGAAATCAGGAGCAAAACAAACATGTTGGAACGGTTTGGATAAAACTGCTGAGGAGTTGCCCCAGTGAAGCGGGGAGGAGAAAAAGGCAACAGGAAAACAAACAGATTTCATCAAAACTACCAAAGGTAGCCAGCCAGGAGAATGCAGTAGTTTTAGGATGAAGCTGAGAGTGACGCTTTTCACCAAAGATGCGATTATTAAAGCAGTAAACTATATTAAATGTTGCTTAATGTTCTTTTCAATTACAATAAAAGCACTGAGAAGATTCACTTGTTTGGTAATAATAACCCCTCAGGAGGATTTGAAGGACTTTATCTAACATTAGTATTTAAAATAAATGGGGGGCGGGGGCAAATAAAGACGGCAATATAACTAGCAACTAGCGATATCCGATATTGGCTTTATATAATAAAGCTTTTTTGCCGAAAACCCATATGTTGATATTGTCCGACTCAATTTCCAAGTCCGATATCAACAGATACCGATATCACGTCTTTTTCTTGAGTAAAATTGTTGTAAAGTAACAATACTCTTAAATGGGTACAGTTGTTTTGTTGGCTACTCCACCCATCTCTGAGAAGATAATAATAAAGCTTCATGCACGAAAAAGTTTCGTTTTTTAAGCAATGAAGCCGTCGTGTGTAGTCTTTAATTACTGAGTCCTAGCTCAGTCATAATCATTCACAAGATCCACACAAACTGTCAGTTGTTCCACATACAAAAAAGCCGTCTTCTTTGGAGCTTGTTGCAGACAGTGACACCGTTTATTCCCTGGTGTGAAACAATATGCACTGGTCAATACTGTAATGCCCCTTGTTGTGGGGAAGGAGAGACTCACGTAGCCGATGCACTTTAATTGCTTTATTAACAGCGGTTTATTAACCTAGTAGTGCTTTACAACTTTTATCCGCAGTCCCAGAGTGCCTTCTACTGGTCAACATGTAACAGTATAATTATATGTGCATGGCTCAGATCAAGGGTACCGTTTGCTGTCTTCAACTTCACTTGAGTAGTATTTGAAATTGTTGTTCTAACAATGTGTACTATCCCCATCACTCTAATGTTTATAGAGTGAGGAAGCTTACCAAACCATAAATTAAACCTGTTGATGTTTTTATTTTGCACTAGCACGGCTATGTTGTAAAAAAGTGTCTTTATTTGGACATTGAAATGTTACATGTAAAGCATGTCTACTTTTGTTGTGAAATTAACAATATTTTCTCTGATAATTTCGTCATGATTTCTACTTAGAATTAAAGAATGATGTCTGAAATTGGTTTCTAATGTGTTTTATTCAAATATTCTCAGTGCAAAAGAAAAATAACTGTCGTGTAATCATTAGTGAAAAGTACATAACCTTCGTGTCCGCCTGCCGATGATAATTTTGAAGACCATAATTCCATGGAAAAACAACCCCATGATGATTACAATGGCATATATTCATGAAATAATTACTCAACTTTGCAACTAAAATGATTTTTTGTGTATAAAAGAGTAAAATAAGATTATTTGAACAAAAGTCTAACACACCTAAATTTCGCATCAGGCCAGTAATGTACGTACACTACGAGCTCACAGCGTAAATTGCGTATTGCTAGTTAATATTGAATTAGAAAATAAAAAGTGCCTTCTTGGGCCAAACAAAACTTGTATCCTTCCGCCGGTTATTCGCCAAATACGCGTTCAGCAGGGGAATGTTTCACCGTGTCCACCATTTTGTGTTAGCGTAATGTACGTTCAGTCACAACCTCGGCAGCATCAAGCAGCATCATTCAATTTGAAGAGCAATCGGCGGTTTAACAACCATTGTCAAGTCTAAGGTACGATTTTTTCATTTATATATATATATATTGGAGAAGATCTTTATGCACGTTGAAATTATTTTTTCGTCGAGTGAGTTACAAATTTTGTGTTTATCAAGCAGTGTAACTCGTTTTGACAGTCGCAGCAAATTTACATTTTATAGACCCTGTGTATAACAGTAACCTGTCCAACGCGGCCAGCCATTTTGTCTCCCTTGGTCAATATCTGACCGCATATAGCGGCCAAATTACCGACTCAAGTAGAAGCTTCATGCACGAAAAAGTTTCGTTTTTCAATCAATGAAGCCGTCGTGTGTAGACTTTAATTACTGAGTCCTAGCTCAGTCACAATCATTCACAAGATCCACACAAACTGTCAGTTGTTCCACATAAAAAGCCGTCTTCTTTTGAGCTTGCTATTTCCTGGTCAAACATGTAACTTTAAGAGCATTTGCACCAAAACATTACCGCAAAGTAGGCTGGGAACAGGACGTGCTCCCAGCGATGCTACAATAAATTAAAAAAACATACGCTAGCATGCATGCGGCAGTGGGAGCAAAACTGTGTTCGGTTGTACTTAATTGAAGTATTTTAGAATGTACTCACGTTATTTTTCATCAATCCTCATCCACAAATCCATCAAAGTCCTCATCTTCTGTATTCAACACAAAAAAAGCAGTCTCCTTTTCTGTTCGCTACTAGTCTGTTAACTTGTCAGTGTTATTCAGCTCCGAAGCAAAGAAGGAAACTTCTCCTGTTGCTTCTGCCAACTTTATTTATTGAACGCGGCCACCAGACAGCAGCTCAGAACACACACACATCTCTCAGCATCGTCTCTCCTTCCTGCTTGCCCACAAGGCAAAGGTTAAACAAGCCCCACTACATAGCTGTCCAGCCAATGCCTGTAAGAAATGACACCGTTTATTTCCTGGTGTGCACTGGTCAATACTGTAATGCCGCTTGTTGTGGGGAAGGAGAGACTCACGTCGCCGATGCACTTTAATGGCTTTATTAATAGCGGAGAACACTGCAGGACTTTACATTCACGCCAACATAAACACACTTCCCAACTCTCTCCAAACTCACAGCTAGCACTGAGCCTAGCTCTCCTGCTCGGGACGCCCACCGTCACTTCTCGATGAACTAAAGCTGTAATGACACTCTGCCGTATGAAAAGTCAAATATTAAAAACAAGCGTAAGACATTACTAGCACAGCTTTGTTCTGTGGGTGGTGGATATATTCTATCAGTTATTATTAAGCCTATAGCTTCCTTTTAGTAAGTAAAAACCTTGGCTATGATTGCACTACATTGTCATGTAGACCTACAAAGTACACTTGGAAGAACAAGAGGTGAATAAATGTATTGCAACTGATGAGGGGTAGGATTAAATAAGCTTTGTTTCTTCCTACTCCTTTTTGGACATGCAAAATTGTGAATTATACTATGTGATGTGCTACTGTTTGACTCATATGCATGTTCAGGATTAAAACCATGAACCATGATAATAACAAGCCTAGTAGTGCTGTACAACTTTTGTCCGCAGTCCCACAGTGCCCTCTACTGGTCAACATTATTATTTTTAAAAAAATCCCTTTTTTTTCCCCCTCTACTGGTCAACATTCAAACTGGACGCCAACCTGTCTATAGCGGCCACTTTTGCAGACTTCCCTCTAGTGGCCGCTATAGACAAGTTTGACTGTACATATATACATATACACACATACACTCACACTCACACTCACACACACACACACACACACACACACATATATATTATATACACACACACACACACATATATATATATATATACACACACACACACACACACACACATATATACACACACACATATACATATATACACACACACACACACTACTACTGTGATGGATCCATAAAGTTCTTATCTTAGCCATCTGAGAAGATCAAATACATTGTTTTTGGTGCCTAACTCTTTCCCAAGTATATTAGTGTGTGTGTGAATGTGTAAACAAGAGGCATTAATTTACATGTCTTTGTAGAAAGGCGCTTTATGAAAGTAAGCACATTTTCTTGTATTCACTTACAGCGCAGCCTTGCCACATCCAATATGGCGGTGTCTACGCATGCAGTACTTCCTCTTTCCCAGCGTGCTTTGCTGTACTGTTGTTGTAAACAGCCACTGAGTTACATGTTTAGAGCTCACATAGTTGTCGGTTATTCTGCATTATTGGTTGGTAGTGTCTTGTCTGTTATCTACCTATTACGTTGCAGTGTGATTTTTTTTTTTTTTTAACTCTTTCTTAAAAAACACTGAGTAAAACTATTGGTTGGAATGGTAATCTCCCCCCATGAAAGTTTCATACTCAACGTTTGGAAAAACAGAAATTAAAAATTTCAAAAGAAAAACTTTTGTCGGTGCAGTACAAGGACGTGGAGGGCCGCAATGGCTGGGTTTGCCTTGGGCCCCCACATGCTTAAACACGCCCCTGCCGACTATATATACATATATATATATGAATGTTGCGTTTTACAGCAGAGTATGCATTAGTGTCTTGCTTTAGCAGTGTCTCACCAGTGAGATATGGCAGTTTTGACTTGCTCTCCGTAAGAAATGCCTTGTGCGCATCTGCGGGTGAGGCCTCGGACTCGTGGGACCAAAGACTGCAGCAGCTTTTCATCTTCCTCTTTGACTCTGGATAGCAGGACTTCAAAAATAAAATGAATTAAAAAAAAAAAACAAAAAGAATAAAATGAAAAAAAAAAAAAACCCATCACTATAATGAAGTCAAAAAGTGTTGTTGTACATTCCAAACACAGTATTACCCTTATGATCGGATGCAAGCAGTAGCACAGCCCCCTCCTTGGATTTCCGCAATGTGGCGGAGTGATGTTGGAGGAGCTGACGGAGGAAACGCAACTCCAGCTGGTCGTCGCGCGCCTTGGACCACAACTCCTCCGGAGCCTTAGGGGTCAAAGTCAGAGCGGTAACATTGATTTTCATGGACATGTGAATTTATTGTGTGCGTTCATGGCAACAAACATAAATCAGCTGATGCACCACAGTCAATAAAAGAGATTGCATTTCAGAATCAGAACAAACCATCTTTTTTGAGTCATGCTGCTGACTCACGAGTCAAACTCATGGCGCACCGCGTGCGAGAACACAACACGTCGGTCACAACAGATGGAAGTGTTATGCGCCTCACCCTGTAGAGAGGGAACGCCGTGTGCCGACACAGGCTGCTGAAGGTCGGCGACTGCAGGCGATGGATGGACAACCATGATGCCGGAATTCTTTGCATTCTGAGGCCACAAACATGAAGACAATATGACTGTTTGGCTTTGTGGTACTAATTATTGCCGATAATCGATAATATTGTTGACATTATTTTGAGAGCATTTTTTCAAGAATGTAATGATAACATATGGCATAATAACGCAAGTACACCGTATCAAAAACAATAAACCTTCATTTGTCAAGAGTATTTAAGACAAAAAACCCCAATGAAAATAGAATGGTAAAATGGACTCTCTTTTAGCAAAAATAGCACTTAAAAATCACAATATGTCTGATTTTGAGTCAGTGTAACTTCCGTTTATTGTCTGAATATTGACAAAAAAAAAGGAGAAATAACCCGGAAATACTCCGAAGTTGACATTGTGTGTCATGCAGACATTTACACTTCCTTGATGCAATAACATCATTAGACAATTTTGCCGAGCAATTCAAAAGCGGATGTAGCTTGGCTAACCTTTCTGATGGATGTCAGCCACTACAAACATTGTTACAAATTGCAATGCCCGTGCTTATGGTTCAGGAAGACGTAGTCACCGATGCAATTCCAATTGTCACGAAAGATATTTTTTATGGTCGCACGGTGGTCTAGTGGTTAGCATGTTGGCCACACAGTCAGGAGATCGGGAAGACCTGGGTTTGAATCACCGTTGGGCATTTCTGTGTGGAGTTTGCGTGCATGGGTACTCCGGTTTCCTCCCACATTCCAAAAACATGCATGTTCAGTTATTTGGTGACTCTAAATTGTCCATAGGTATGAATGTGAGTGTGAATGGTTGTTTGTCTTTATGTGCCCTAACCTGGCGACCAGTCCTGGGTGTACCCCACCTGTTGCCCGAAGTCAGCTGAGATAGGCTCCAGCATAACCCCGCGGCCCTAATGAGGATGGATGGATGCAGTTTGACAGGATGTGGTGCTCTTATTGTGAAGGCCGGGAGTGTGTGGAGAGTGTTGAGAATGTCTATTGATGGTGAAGACAAGCTGGGAGCAAGAATAAACGTGCCTCTCGTCCTTATTTCACTGAAAACTCGCACGTCAGCAGGCATCGTAAAACGCTGGCTTACATGAACAAGGGGTAAAAGGCAATGCGGTGTAAACACAGTCATAAAGCCTGGGTAGGACTGTTACGATAATCGATTAGTCGAACGGTAAAAAAAAAAAAAAAAAAAAAAGGGAATGTCACCATAAACAGGAGCTAAACGATATGAACTGATATGGTGGCCTGAAACACTGGCAAAAGTTGGTGGAAAACCTCCTCTTACGGAGCGTGTATGGAAGCTAGCTGGGTTAATTAGTTTAGGGGCTGTGTGTGCGCTACTCCGTCTTTGTGAGTTTGGTTACACTTTTAACAATTGTTAATGTAAGCCAGTGTTTTACGATGCCCGCTGACGTTGTGCAAGTTTTGAGTGAAATAAGACGAGAGGCACGTGTGTTCTTGCTCCCAGCTCATTTTAACCGTCAATAGACATTTTCAACACACACTTTTGGCCTTCAAAATAAGAGTGCCACATCCTGTCTAAACAAAATAAGGGTGTCATTAAAAATATAAAACATTACAACTGGAATTGCATCGGTGACTACGTCTTCCTTAAGCTCTGGCATTACGTCCCATTAGAAAAGTTTGCTAAACGTCTGAAGTACTGGGCAAGATTGTCCAATGATGTATTGCATCAATAAATGGAAGAATTTTTCCATTTAATTAACAGACATTTTATTCACTAATCCAAAAAGCACACACTCTATGCTGGTAAAATAAGTGGAAAAGGTAAAAAAACAAAAATTGAAAAAAAAATTAACAGATTTGGAAAAAAACGTATTCCATAGGGCCCCGACTACATACGCAAAACACACATGTGACGGCCAGGGTAATATTGTAGGTGCTTGACAAAGAAGTGAAGGTGGGTGTGATGTACGAACAGGCTTTTACCCATCTACGGCCCTCCTGTCCAGAGCATGAAGGGAAACGGTGCCCATCTGCTTGACCTCCTTGGAGATCGAGTTCCTTAGATTTGCGGCAGTATTGGTGATGTCATTGAACTGCGGTACCATCTTGCCGTCCAAAAAGTCCTGTAGCTATAAAAGAAAAAAAGAACCATGCAGAAAGGTTGTGTATTGATATAATTATTTGGAAATGTGCAAGGAGAAGATACACACGCACCTCTTTGTGCCTCCGGATCAAGTCAGTCTTAGCTGAAGAGTTCCCCTTAATCAGACTTCTTATGTGATCCTGTCTGAGGAGCTGACAAGACACAAGTCCATGAGCGCAGAGATATCCACAAGGCCAAAACTCACAGCTGAGCCTCACCACTAGCTGTCTGAAGTCCACAACGCTCTGCCACTGGCTGTGAAGATTCCGCAGCGCCTCCTGGTGGCTTCTGGCGTGCTGGTCAAGCTGCATGCACCCGTCTCTGATATGATCCCTGGCTGCAGCCTTCATCACACACTGGAGCTCCAGATCCAAAGATGACCTAACAACAACGAGTAAACTAAACGTAAATGAGATATAGGGGCGGTCAGTTAACAAAAGTTAAACCACGTTGGTGTGAGCAGCAGTTACTGCAACGAGCAGCATGCGCTCCCTCCTCCTGCATTCACATTCCTACACCAGTGTGGGCGAAGCAACTCCCCCAAGGACGTAACAGCAGTGACTGGGATGGAGGAAGCACGGTTCCAGCCGCCAACTCTCTGGTTTCTGGATGCCAATTGTTGTCTTCGTCACGACTAAATTATTTCATTGACCAACCTTTTTCTTTCCACTTGCGTGTCGAGCACCGGTAAATCGGTCGTGCGTTGATGTACTCTCACGTACGGTGATGTGCGGGTCGGTAGTGAAATATCGATACTTCCCATACCAGCTTTTCATGCTTTGAAGTCGATTCTCAAATCAAACTATTGATACTTTTGATACTTCAGATTAGGGCTGTCAATCAAGTAAAATATTTAATCGCGATCAATCGCATTTTGTCCACAGTTAACTCATAATTGATCATACTTAATTGTAGATAGAAATGTTTTTATCAATAATAAGTAAGGATGTAAATCTCTTTACGGAAAACGATTGGATACAACTACATAAAATTTTATGTAAAGGCATATCAATTTTGGAAATATGGGCCTTTACTTTATTCCAAAAATAATATAGTTAGAAATGGCACAGTTTTTGCATGTTTAATGTGAGCAGCGATTTGTCCCACATTGTTTGATGGTCCTTGAACTCACCTTCTTGTCCCATGACGCACAGATAGACTACTATACTGTACAGTCAAACTTGTCAATAGCGGCCACTAGAGGGAGTCTGTAAAAGTGGCCGCTATAGACAGGTGGCCTCTATAGACAGGTTGGCATCCAGTGTAAATGTTGACCAGTAGAGGAAAAAAAAGAAAAAAGGGGGAAAAAAAAAATAATAATAATGTTGACCAGTAGAGGGCACTGCGGACTGCGGATAAAAGTTGTACAGCACTACTAGGCTTGTTATTATCATGGTTCATGGTTTTAATCCTGAACATGCATGAGTCAAACAGTAGCACATCACATAGTACAATTCACAATTTTGCATGTCCAAAAAGGAGTAGGAAGAAGCAAAGCTTATTTAATCCTACCCCTCATCAGTTTCACATCAGTTGCAATACATTTATTCACCTCTTGTTCTTCCAAGTGTACTTTGTAGGTCTACATGACAATGTAGTGCAATCATAGCCAAGGTTTTTACTTACTAAAAGGAAGCTATAGGCTTAATAATAACTGATAGAATATATCCACCACCCACAGAACAAAGCTGTGCTAGTAATGTCTTACGCTTGTTTTTAATATTTTACTTTTTATACAGCAGAGTGTCATTACAGCTTTAGTTCATCAGGAAGTGACGGGAAGTGACGGTGGGCGTCCCGAGCAGGAGAGCTAGGCTCAGTGCTAGCTGTGAGTTTGGAGAGAGTTGGGAAGTGTGTTTATGTTGGCGTGGATGTAAAGTCCTGCAGTGTTCTCCGCTGTTAATAAAGCCATTAAAGTGCATCGGCGACGTGAGTCTCTCCTTCCCCACAACAACAGTATTGACCAGTGCACACCAGGAAATAAACGGTGTCATTTCTTACAGGCATTGGCTGGACAGCTATGTAGTGGGGCTTGTTTAACCTTTGCCTTGTGGGCAAGCAGGAAGGAGAGACGATGCTGAGAGATGTGTGTGTGTTCTGAGCTGCTGTCTGGTAGCCGCGTTCAATAAATAAAGTTGGCAGAAGCAACAGAAGTTTCCTTCTTTGCTTCGGAGCTGAATAACACTGACAAGTTAACAGACTAGTAGCGAACGGAAAAGAAGACAGCTTTTTTTGTGTCGAATACAGAAGATGAGGACTTTGATGGATTTGTGGATGAGGATTGATGAAAAATAACGTGAGTACATTCTAAAATACTTCAATTAAGTACAACTGAACTCAGTTTTGCTCCCGCTGCCGCATGCATGCTAGCGTATGTTTTTTTTTTATTGTAGCGTCGCTGGGAGCACGTCCTGTTCCCAGCCTACTTTGCGGTAATGTTTTGGTGCAAATGCTCTTAAAGTTACATGTTTGACCAGGAAATAGCAAGCTCAAAAGAAGACGGCTTTTTTATGTGGAACAACTGACAGTTTGTGTGGATCTTGTGAATGATTGTGACTGAGCTAGGACTCAGTAATTAAAGTCTACACACGACGGCTTCATTGATTGAAAAACAAAACTTTTTCGTGCATGAAGCTTCTGCTTGAGTTGGTAATTTGGCCGCTATATGCAGTCAGATATTGACCAAGGGAGACAAAATGGGTGGCCGCTGGCCGCGTTAGACAGGTGACTGCTATACACGGGGTCTATAACATGTAAATTTGCTGCGGGGGATTTTTCAGTTGCTGCTATAGGCAGGTGGCTGTTCTATAAAGGTGGCCGCTAAGACAGGTTTGACTGTATTTTGACCCTTTTTCTTTCACCTCATATTTGCTCCTACATGCTGATACTATGTGGGAATGCATGAAAGTACGATTTGATGAGCTTATTGAGAGCTAATGTGTACGGTATATTTGTTCGGTACACAATCTTGGGTCCACAAGAGCAAGACGAGATTTTAACATTAATTTAAAAAAAATAGCTGTCCTCGGCTATGCTGGCCATTAAATAGCAACTCGTAACCCACATTTTCGCTCGCAGTTCAAAGCAAAAAAAATCAGCAGAGAAAGGGCTCGCACTTAAGAAAAGCTCGTTAGTTGGGACACTCA
Organism: Dunckerocampus dactyliophorus; assembly: GCF_027744805.1. Classification (NCBI taxonomy): domain Eukaryota; kingdom Metazoa; phylum Chordata; class Actinopteri; order Syngnathiformes; family Syngnathidae; genus Dunckerocampus; species Dunckerocampus dactyliophorus. Next base: position 1,867,791 of record NC_072828.1, read on the forward strand.
TATGCCGAGGTTACCACTGTATACATGACAATAAAAAAAAACCCAGCAGTGCTCCAGTAACTTCTCGCTTCTCTCTGACAGGCGACGTACTCCGTGACAACTCAACTCACAGCGACAGTAGATACAAATAACTATGCTGATAACTGCCAGGGCCCTTAAAGGAACCTTGCATTAACTTTTCCCTACTTGAGATACTGTATATCATTTTGCCTTTTGTTTTTTTCTGTTGTTGTATATTAGCTTGGTTATATTGTAAATCACCCCGCTACCTCAATATACTTTAAAATAAATCAATACATTTCTACGATGTCTTGTATTCTTTATGCTATGATTTGAAACACTGTACGCACATTTTTAACATTTACCAGGCACATATTTGGTGTATTTACACAAAATATCGGTCTCAGATCGGGAAGAGGAGGGGAGAGAGAGAGGGTGCACGGTGATCTTACATCTTCATGGTCACCACAACTATGTTGTCAACGAACAAAAAACTATTTGGGGAACACCACAAATCGCATGTCCGGTTGTGACCTAGGCTTTACTCTGATACAAGCGTGCAGAAATCTCTGGACTTGTTTTGGGTTTGATGCAGAGTGGACTTACAGCACCAAAGAGTCACTGTGGAGATCATCACCTAATCCAGACAACTCCTGTTCAGCCTCCTTCCTACGAGCCAGCAGCTGGTGCTGGAGTTGCTGGACTCTGGAGCGAGTCTGAGATAACTCAATTAGACTCTCCTCCACTTTCTGCCACGCAGCCTGGAATCATACATACATACACGTCTGATCATCTCTCACACCTTGTGATTCAGATCGTAAATGTGCGTGTTCGTAGGCAGGACCTGCAAGAGGGTGTTAATGCACGGCAAGTCGTTTTCTTCTTCTCCTGAGATGTCCAGCAGATGATCACTTTCATGACGAAACCTACAATGAAATCATCAAAGACGCTCTTCCGTTTGAAAACATCCGTCTTGTTGAGCCTACCCAAGAGCTGTCATGTCCTGTGTGACATCCGCAGTCGCTTTCTCCTCAAACTCCTTCTGCTCTCTGGAAGCCAAATGTTGCAATGCAGAGAGGATGTGGTTTGGAGGATGAGCACCCAACAGGTTCTAAACACATGACAAGAAGGAACAGTAGTACAGTACAGTGGAACCCGCTTATGCTGCCAACCTGTTTATGTCCCACAACTCAACAAGTCCGGACTATTTGATCAAAGGAGGGAAGTTTACTTCTTGACATCAACGGTAGGTTATCACATTATTCAGTAATAAGTTTTGGTGTCTGACCTAGAAAATCTTACCGTTATGCATTCCCACATAGTATCAGCATTTGGGACCAAATATGAAGTGAAAAAACCTCCAGAAAACTAGAGTAAAGTAGTCTTATCTGCACATCGAGGGAGACGATGCATTGCAAAGTTAAATGGTGCGTTCAAAGACCACTGAACAAAGTGAAACAAGTCACCGCTCACATTAAACATGCAAAAACTGTGAGATTTCTAACTATATACATATTTTTGAAGACAACAATGGCCCATATTTCCAAATTGTGTATTCCTTTACAAAAAAGGATGTACCGGTAGTTATTTACAAATAATTTTGTTTTTAATTTGTGTGGGTTTTTTTTTTATCAGTGCAATTGAACGTTTCCCACAGCCCGGTGGTTGGGGACCCCTGCCTTACAGCATGCTTGGTGGATATGATGTGATCTTTTACACAGTGGAAAATACGGGAAGAATGACACTTTGATACAGTTGACTTCTTTATTTTAGAATGCAAGATTATTGTTTACATCCACAAATGTAATCGTTGAATCATATCGAATCAAAATCGGATCGTTTGTACACTGTAGAATCTTTCCGTTTTTAAAATATATATATATTTTTTTCCATATCTTAACTCATGTAACTAGATGCGTATGCAAGCGTTTACCACAAAGAGATTTTTTTACATCCCTACTACTCTATCGCCGATTAATTGCGATTGAGTTAATGATGGACAAAATGTGATTAATTGCAATTAAATATTTTCATCGATTGACAGCCCTAATTTCATCATGTTAAGAAATGTCTGAGTGCCAGAAGCGGTCATCCAAAGGACCACAACTGGCTCTCCAGCTGTAGGTTTCCTACCCCTGGCTTAAAGGAAAAGAGCACTTTCTGGGCAATTTTGCCCATCAACCACAATTTCTCTTTCTGTGCGTTCTAAAGATATAAAAACAGGTGAAAAGAGGCCGCTAAGAATGCACATGGCAGTTGAAGGAGTAGTATAAGGAGGGGTAGTATATTGATTGAAAAGATGAGACATGAATAAGAACACTAAGATTTTGTTTGAGAACTACCAACCTCCACAGCACTTAACCAGTACTCAAACACTGCTGTCCTCTGCTCACTCGTCGTACTGTGGCAGGAGAAAAGCAAATGAACAATGCAGTAAAAAGCAGTTGAAAATGTTTTGTTATGTTTTTTTTTTAATATATAAATTGCGGCTCCTACCGTGTGGCTCCAGAGTCCCCCGTTTTCAATACGCTCTCTTGCAAGGACTGATAGAAGTGGACCCTGTCGTTACAGAGCTCTCTCACTTTACGCTGACGAAAAACATCATTTCATTAGTTCATAGGTTGCCAGGTTCATGTAAGCTTAGTTTCCATCAGATTGAATGCCAGATGTTAACATTAGGTACAGTTGCACAACTGTGATGAGATCCAACAGGACGATAATTCACCATGCCACGATAAATACAAACTACCATGCCACGATAAATACAAACTAACAGCCTGGTGTTTGTTTTCCTCCTCTTTCCCTACCAAACAAGCTGCATCTCTCAACACCTGGGCACGCTGGTTCTATAGCAGAATTAACAAAGTGAGTGAACCCTCCTGTCAGTCATTCAGCCTCTTTGGCCCAGTGGGTGGAGGCGGGGCTCCTGGCGAGTGTACACACAGAGTGCTGCAAGTTAGCGTCGTGAGGAGTAACAAGCAAGCGAACGCGAATATGAATGAAGGCCAGAATGAACAAGGTGAGCCCATGAACACAGATGATATGACGCATTTGTTAGAAAGTAGCGGCGACAAAAAGAAGAGGAATACCGCAAACACACTGCGGTGGGGGTGGGGGAGGGGATGCCGCTCGCGGTGCAGTGGAGCCTTCATCCCGACAGCCAACACTTACTGAGGCGTCGGGAAAGCAAAATGATGCGCACTCATAGGGTCGTTCGCTACATGTTAAGCCTCCCTGTTAAGGAATAATACCCAAAGTTCATTATTTATTCAAGTGCAATTTTATTAAGAGACTTAATACAATAACATCGTTTATGAGTAATAATTTGTCGGACAATTATGGTCATTTGTTATCGTGACAGGCCTAGTGGGGACTGACACCTAAGTCACTGACTGTACACTAGGGGTGTCACGAGACATCCACCTTACGAGGTGAGACAACGCATGAGATTGGGTCCACAAGAGCAAGATGAGATTTTAACATTAATTTCAACAAATTGTGCATACTGGCTCATTCGTGTTGATGGGCTTACTTTGCTCATGATTAATATTCCCATACAGGGGCTGTGGTATTTGGCTTTGCAATCATCTTTTCTCTCCTAATTTCTTGTACATTACCTTGCACTGTGTGTGTGTGTGTGTGTGTGTGTGTGTGTGTGTGTATGCTAGCATCCCGCCTCCACCCCAGAGACAAAGCGACTATATGACAGACAGAAGGTCTCACACTATTGTTCCATGGAATGCTGTTGTTCTATGAAGCCGCTATTGCTATGTTCACACTGCAGGGTGAAGCCCAATTCAGATTTGTTTAAATACAATTTTTTTATGTGGTCTTTAACATTAGCAAAAAATAAATAAAAAAATGCGACTTGTTAACGCAAAGTGCCCGGAAAGTGACTTGCATGTGCAAAAGCACGACATCACAAGCATTTTTGTGTGTTTAAGGAAGGAAAAGATCGCTGCGGTGTGTGCTCTAGTCATGTGTAGATAGCCACTGATTTAATTTCTGATCCGATACTGGTAAAATTCTGACTGGTATCGGCGATACATTGTGGAAATACACCTAATGTGTCTGTTACATTTTAAAAAGCAATGTACAGTATGTCGAATCATAGCATAAAGAATGAAGACATAGTAATTTACTGATTTCTTTGAAACCCTGAAGTATATTAAGGTAGTGGGGTGATTTACAATATAGCCAAGCTAATATAATATATCATTTGTGACAATTTAAAAGATTTTGTGCAATGAGATTCAGTGTTTTCCCAAACAAATGATTCCATGTGGGAGATTAAGAAGAAAGAGGGCAGTTCGTAAACAACTTGCTGCCACGTGTGCTCCAAGGAGCGTGAGGGTGGCTGTCTGAGGCAGGAGTGGAGAGACACTGACGAGAGCTGCTTCACTAATACATTTTTAAAATAATTTTGGGGTGAGAAGAACTTTTGCCTGCACCTCTGAGTACCTTTATCCAAGTCTTGCACAATAAACCACGCCTTTCCATGACATATATGTCGGATATATGCCACCTGACCGTTCATACTGCAGTAGCATCAGATACATGTCTGACTTATATGTACACTCAAATGAGGCCTGAGTCGCATTTGAAAAAAATCTGAATTGTACTGTTCACACTGACATGAAAAAAATAAATCAGATACAGGCCATATATAAGCAAAAACATGGGCATTTACCTGCAGTGTAAACACAGCCTAGGTGCTGAAACCAGTGCACAGAGTAAACCCTCTTCCTGTCTGTTTGGAGGTGAGAGACGAGGAAAACAGACACACATGCATGTGGCAAGATATGGAGGTCGGCGAAATGATCAGGTTCATTTTCATTTAATGTGTGATTAAGTTAATTATTTATTGTCGCAAGACTTTTCTTCTGAATGAGATATCTCGAGAGTTCTTGTGACACCCCCCTGTACACAGAACACATGCAAGACATACAGTCATACAAAGATAGTTCTTTTTCTTTTTGTACCCTATTATCTCATTCAATGCCAAAGACGTATTTATCCGTTTTTTGAAACCCGAAGGCTTGCTATTTATATGTCCTCTATGTTTTTTTTGCACGAAAGGAAAAAAAGAGAGGATGATGCAAGTGTACAATACAAGAGGCCACTTTTCATGCAGTTTTAAGCTATAAAACAGCCACAAGGTGGCAGTGCATTTGATAAGAGCTCGGCATGGATCTTTTACATGTATTAACGCGCTCAACAGCAAGGAGGAAGTGAGAGAACGTGGAGGAGTGTAGCGTACAGAAGGTTACGCATTGTATAGATTTGAATGCACGCACAACCATGCACACACACAGTTTAGTTCCAAATGTGAAAATTGTAAATGGTTGATAGTGTTGTATTTGTAAATAAATTGTTATTTTGATGTAAAACAACCTTGTTTTTATGTTGTGGTATTGTTGGTTAGATATTCGAGCTGTCACAAAAGCAAGTGAAAGTTATGCTTGAAATGTATCTTTTCACAAAAAGCTGGTTTTCTCCTTTTTTAGTGGGGAACTGATATTTCCTGAAACTTACCTATGTTTTACTGTTGATTACTAACGAATGGAAAAAGGTGGAAACAAACTTTCTTTTCCTGATGAAAGACAGAAGTCCAATCTTTCTTTTGGTAGGTTCCATGTTTATATAACCATAGAACACAATATTCTGTGTGCCTTGAAAGATCAGTCAAAATGGTCTAAAACGGACGCTACTGAAGGAGATAAATTTTGAAAAACGGCTGGGAATGAATGAGTTAATCATTTATGGGAGTGTGTCACAGGCACGAAACACCATAAAACAAGGATCGATTGTTCTGTAACGTTAAATGAATACCTCTCCAAATGGCAAATGTTTGATACAACTTTTGTATAGGATGTCATTCAATGGTGCAGTGTATGTACAGGTATTTATTGCTTAGACTTACCAGGACTTGTGCTTCTACGGCAGCTTTGGAGTTGAGGGTGTCCCCATCACAAACGTGATTCTCAAACAGCACTTCAACCTCTGCTTTCCTGCAACGTGCACAAATGAAAACTCTTAAAGGCTCAAAAAGGAAGTGCTTATGTGAGTGCACATGGTTCCACTTGGGACTGTTCTCCCTGACCTGGCCATCTGCTCCAGAGTTTGGCAGTACCCGCTGAGCGCTTGAATGTCACTCGACAGCAACATGCGACCCGAGACGCAGCTCTGCCTGAAAGCCTGGAGGAGCAACTTCCTGCGCTGGCTGTCCTCCACCTGAGCCCAAGTAGAGGTGATGGACTGCTCTGTGGAAGAGGATAACAACTTTTGGCCTTCTGTTTGTCCAGAGCAACAGCCCATAATCACTATCTAATGTATTGAGACCTTGGCTGGCCATCTGTTCCTCAGTCGCTCTGATTTCAGAGTCCAGGTGACTGATCTCGGACCTAACCTGCTCTATCTTCCCCTGAAGCTTGCTCTTCTGAGCAGCCACACTCTGGCTCTCGGTCTGCTTCATCTGAGCACACACACAAAAAACTGAAGGCTGAGTTGGTCACTATGAGATGAAAATGAATGAACCTGTTTGTGGCCTACCTCTTTGTCTTGAACCACTTTGTACCTTTATGATAACGTCAAAGAGAAAACTCAAGCCAGTCTCCCTAGCCTATATTTGTTTTCCTCTCAAGCACTGTGCCTGACCCCATACTTGGAGAACCATGGGTTTAATTGGTATTTGATGGCAGAAAGAAAGAATTACAGTGGCCGACAGGGGCAAACATGTAGCGTCCAAACCTTCCAAACACAGAACTGACCGTTCGGGGCAAGAAAAAAAAATCACTGCAATCACTTCAATGTTGCAGGATCAAAAACAAATACAAAAAAAATATGCTGCAAATGACAAAAGCTCACACAAATCCCCAAAACAGCTGCATGAGAGAAATGCTGCAAGTTCACCGAGCAAAAATGAAAGTTTGTCAGGCTGCCACTACAAAGAACGGTTTTTTTTTTGTCAATTTGCCCATAATCCACTATCCTTATGTGATGCATGAATACACAACTTTCTTTTTTCTGTGTGTTCTAAAGACATAAAAACTGCTAAAAAAAAGACCCAAATTAGGCCCTGTCCACACCGGAACATTCTTGGGATTTCTTTTCCGGCGGGCTGCAAAAAAGTCTTATCCACACTTCGCCGGATTAGTAAATAGCTGCATCCAGACGGGAACAGGTGACTGAGTGAGCTACCCGCCAATACTGTAAACAATAGAAGAAACAGAAGAAGCTACCATAAATCACGGTGTATAAACAGCACCTTTTTTCCACCGGTAAGAAGCAAAAAATCGGGGTGCGGTTTATACACGATGACAGGTCTGTGACTAGACTCGGACTAAAAAAATAATATCAGACAACGCCTCAGCGGGAAATCACTCGTACCACAAGCCCGGTCACACCGCCTGAACTTTGCTGTAGCGTCCCTTGAATGGTAGGAAGAGGGGGCCGAATTTCGACAACGCTCGTCACCGGGCACAAAATGGGAAAAAAAAATAGAAAACACGGGCGTTGTCCTAGCGGTGCACCGCTGAAGCCAGCGTTGCTTTAGCCTTGATTTAACGGTAGCGAACGTTGGTTTAGCGGTGATAGAGCGGTGTTCTGCGCATGAGGATCAGTTATCCATGTATTGAACATAACACATAATGCTGCATTGCTTCAGTGTGAATTTGAATTAACTCCAACGTTGTATTGTATTTTACATTATCTGCAATGTTTTAATGGAAGCTTAGGTTAGCTTCAGTGTATATAGAGATCGTTTCACTGTGTGAAACACACAGCAGTCAGATAAGTTAGACAGGAATTGCATACACAAGCAAAAACACTACAGCCAAACGGCGCCAGGACAAAGAGGCACCATCAGAGGAGTGAAATACGCGTGAGTCACATAATCATTTCTTGTGTCCAACCTAGTAGGTCGGTCATTACAACTCAAACAAAATTGTAACTTTGAGAGTGATTGAACAAGAGAGAAATGTGAGAAAATGCTACTTCGCCGGATTTCACTTATCGCGGGCTATTTTGGAACCCTATCCCCCGCCATAAACGAGGGAACACTGTATATAAACAACAAAACTCGGGAGAATGTCGACAGCGGTGAGTCATGTCTGTCGAAATATTCAGATATTATGTTGGCTTGTCGTCCAAGCTCACTCCTGGTCCTGTGACGACAAAAAGGAGGCGGTGGGTCAGTGACGTCATGGTTCCCGTGTGGAGCTGTCTGCACGGCAACGATAAGCCGGCGTGTTCAGATTTTCCCCACTGTGTAAGCCATTTACAAAAAAAAACAAAAAAAAACATTTCAGGGCACCCACAACACCGTTCCCATGTGGATGAGAGGCTGAAACCATAAAATACTTTGCCCTTTTGACCTGAAAACATTTCCATGTGGGTAGCCCCTAAGAATGCACGTAATGGGACAAACCTATTCCACCTAGGTAGCACTTTCAGTGGCAGATTACTATCACTGTCCTGCTCCACTGAAAGACTGAGCAGATCATTCCTCCCCAACAGAGGGGGAGCAATAAAAACACAAGACTACAAATTCAAAGTGATCGGTTCCGTATGTACAGTATTTATTCTTATTCTACTTTCTTACTTTTATTATCTGTCCTGTCTTGCCTTGGTTGTTATTTTGAAGTGATTAAGTTTATGATGACATTTTTGCAGCGCTGCTGGAAATGGGAATTTCTCTTGGAGATGAATAAAGTGTCGATATATCGATCAATGGGGGTGTGACGATTGGTTTTAATAACCATTCGATTCGGATTACGCTTCGTGTTTGCCGATACGATTCAAGAAAGATTTTGCTTCATTTAGAACGATACCGTCCGAAACGATTCGGTAACTTTAAATGGATTCAGTAACTTTTGAGCCAAAAATTCAACCAGTGTGACTGTGAAATAAATACCTGGGTACTGGACAGTGCAGTTGATGTTTCCTAGATTCCCATTGTTTTTATGTAAGGGAATCGGGTATTAACGATTAATAATGCTGGCATACTTAAGCATAAGTGATCAATGAGTACAAAAAATGAGTTAAAATGCAATAGAAAATCGGGATGAAAAGAGGGTGGTATAGCTTGCAATGATGAATGATTTACTTTAAATAGTCCCAATGAGGGACATTATGCAAATGAATGTGGTACGACAGTGGTCCCCAACTCCCGTGCTGCGGCCCGGTACCGGTCCGTGGGTCATTTGGTACCGGGCCGCACAGAAAGAAAAAATTATTTCCATTATTTCAGGGTTTTTTTATGTTTTATTTTGAAAAGTGGCCGGATTCTCTCTGTTACATCCGTCTCACTTGACGCACGTCCATTGTGCGTATGCTAACTTTCTCTCTACTGCTGCTCTATTTTTACCATTTTTCTTTCACCTCATATTTGGTGTCAAATGCTGATACTATGTGGGAATGCACAAAGGTAAGTTTTGATGACTTATTGAGTGCTAATGTGCACATTTGTCTCAAGTTAATTCATGCTAGCACACTGCCTTTTACCACACACGTCAAACAGCCATGTCATCATCTCTCTGGAAACACTTGGCTGGAACTTGAACTGGTGGATGGTGGGTCGGTATTCATTTTGTGCTTTTAATTTGATGTTATTCATGTCTTAGTTTTATACAATACATAATAAATAAGATATATTAGATCGCTTTAAGGTACGCACCCCCCCCCGTGGGAACACAAGCCGGTCCATGGGTCAAAAAAGGTTGGGGACCACTGTGGTACGGTGTCTTCAATCAGGTGTTGAAACATTCTCACCTGTACGGCCAATGGAAGCGGGAGATTTTTTTTTTTGGGGGGGGGGCGGCTGTAGGAGCCGGCTCTTTAAAATGAATGACAGGAGCCGGTTGGGAGCACGACTAGTTTTGTCCTTGTCTTTTATTTCCTGTTAAAGGTGAATGTCATTGATGAAGTTTTGCGGCGGCGGCGCTTTGCCCGCACTGAGCAGGGACAAGGGCGGGGTTAAACACTGTGGCGCTCTTAAAGCAGATTTGTTTGTGAAGAAGTTTGCATGAAGAGACTTGACCTACTGTATTTTTACCTAATTTGTCTATTGAGATGGGTCTTTGTTTTTGCATTTTATAATTTCACATTATAGTATTATACATTTTTGTAGCTGTTCATTGAGGTTTAAATAACAAACATTTGATATCATGTATTTTTTACATTCATAATTCATTTTACCCAATACCCACGTAATGTGGTAAATTAATTTAAGACCACCACAAAAATCTGAGGAGCCACTTGGGAGTCGAAAGAGTCGACTCTTTTAATTGAGCCGAGCCCAAAAGAACCGGCTCTCTAAAAAGAGACGAAATTTCCATCACTACAGAACAACTAGCAAGAATACACTGACAGACGTTTTGCAGCCCACATATGTTGGGAATGTTACAACATTTTGAAATACGTAAAATCAAGTCTGTGATTAATTCTGTCTGATGAAACACGAGTTGAACTTTAATCTGATACCTCATTCATTTCTCTACCCCAAGTATTAAAGAAGTTAGAGCACATTTCATAGTGGGAAATACTGCAGTGCCAAAAGCTGTGATCCACCCAAGGACCTTGGCAAGTACAACCCTACTACAAAATATATCAGAACTTAGGCTGGGACAATTTTTAAACGTCAACATTGTAGCCATTTACATTTTTGATCATCAAAATCAAGAGTAGTAAGAGCTGTATTGGTTTCCACGCCACACTGCTAATTGCATGTACACAGTAGTTCCGGGGGAAAAATGTACATATTTCGCACCATCAGATTTTAATGACATTTCATCTGCAGATAGATATTAAAGTGAATTTATAGCCTACATACCTTTTATCTTGTCCTGAAGCTCCGGCCCATGAGTTTGAAAGGCTTAAAGTTGGACTTAACTTTTCTGTGTATGTATGAAAATCCACGCGATATATGAAAAAATTACATTTTTAAAAAGGACAAGCGCACGCACACAGTGTTAGATTTTCGCATTGCTAAAATACGGGGATTGTATTTGTAACATTCCCACGTATTTTGACATGGACACGACGCGCTGGATGATGACGTAACTAAGCGTCACTGCCACTGGACCGTAAACTACCGTCCAGAGGCGTACAAAACATCATTACTTTGCACACTATCCCCATAAATGTCACTTAAAAGGAGTTTCAAATAAGGCCAGACGAGTTAAATATGAATGCTGAATGAAGTGAATGAACTGACCAAAAGAAGCAGCGAATCAACTGTATTTCACAGGTCAACTGCAACTCCCATGGATCCACATACCCGAAGGACAATGACGTCACCGACAAGCAGTCTGTAACGTTTAATCTTTAATCTTTATCATTAAAAGTGCTTTAAAAAAAAAAGCACATTCGTATGAAGCCTGCTGTGCTTAAATTTGATGCTTCATTTCCTAGTATTGACAGATTATCTTTTCCAACGACGTTAGATCGATATATGTGTCGCCCTGAATGGAAACTTGAGAACCCAGATCGATGTAGTTGAATCGTGGGAATATAAATCAATGAATCAATGTAGTGAATGAATTGTTCCACCCCTACTACTGTATCCATCCCGCCATCGGCCAAGTGACACCTCGCTACAGCACACCAGCTAGGTACTAGCCGGCTAGCGACTAGCGTCACCACACACTCATTCACAACACCTCAGGCCACTAGCAAAAAGTAATGCTACATATTGGAGCTGCCGCCACTGCTGCTGTGTTTTTGACGCTAGTTAGCGTTCCTTTCTACGCTGCTATGTGAAATCAATGCAACCAGGAAGGACGTTCCAAAATACTAAAAGTATTCCACGTTATCATGAATGTACCTGTTACTACATGCCCACAGCATGGAGAGAAAACCATCAAACCTTGTTGGAGGTTTTTGGAGGTGTTTTAATAGCAGCCTTTTTAGGTGAAATGGGTGTGTCCCATTACGTTTGCCTGCCACTTTTTACCTGTTTTATATCTTTAGAATGAACAGAAAAGAGAAAGACATATTAGAGTTCATGTCCCACATAAGGATTGTGGGCAAAATAAAAAAAAAGTGCACTTTTCCTGTAATTAGGGTTATTAATATAGACATAAACATTCAGAGGCAAAAGGATACCACTGGAGATTTCCTCGTATGATCCTCACGTTTCTACAAAAGACAGGTCGTAGGAAATTGTAAACCATACAATATATACAGTACATACTGTATATTCAATATTTATACTAAAACACTGTCCTTGTTCCAGTTGCTGGCATTAAATTCAAAATTTTGTTGAGAAAGACCAACCTTTCGTGGAAGACGTGATGAATGATGTGTTTCCATATTGACTTTCCTGTCCCGACACACAGCCTGGGGAGAAAGCCACCAACGACTGTTATTCAGCTATGACAACATGCCGTGGTTGGAGTTGTAAATCGTGATACAGACGTGTTGAAGTAGCTGTTATTCGGCAGGCTCTCTGGAGGAAGACCGAACTCTTCTCTCGCCCAACGCTTCAAATCCTGCACAAGAGTTCTGTCCGCCATTGGAATGTCAATAAAATACCGCCAGATAGCTAGCTAACAAGCTAACAATCGACTTTTTTGTCGTAGTCGCCGACAAAGAACCGGTCGACTGCAGTGCTTATACTCATGTACTTTTACACGAAAATATACATCACTATTAAAAAACGAACACTTTTCATTTGTGGAAAACTTGAGCTTTCAAAATCCCGCCCGTTCACATCACTTCCGGGCTACGTTTCCGTTGTGGTCACGTCACTAAAGTGGCCCGCCCACACAAGCTTTTAACCCCTCTACACCTAGAAGACGTAGCTTCCATACGGCGAATTGCTCACTTTTGTATTTAGCATTACTAACTATTAGCAGACGTAACTAGAAGCTAATATAAACATCTTATTGCAAGCGAGAAACATACCTTCAAAGTGACGTATCAGTACCCGAATGTCACCAGCCGAACAACAACCAGGTAGACATAGCGGACGAGCTTCTTTTTCTTTGGTTTAATGGCGGCTTGCGACCATGACTTTAAAAATGTATACTGCCACCTACTGTATCGGAGTATGTAATCGCGGTGGTTCTTGTGCCCCTCTTTATTCATATGAATGTGGAGACATTTGGTTCATAATTCTGCTTATGAAAACGAAAATATTCACCGGACAAGTGAGCATGTTAACAAAGTATTTGCCTTATTAATAGCTTGTAACGAAACTCGTTACTGGTGTTTGTTTACGGGTGTAGCTAGCTGGATTTGCTAGTAGCTAATATAACTGCTGCAAACGACAAACCCAATAGATGCATATATTGTTAACTTTAAACTAATAACTATTGTTGAATAATGTCGTGGGAGTGCAGCGTGAACGAAAGGATGAGCGGAAGGCACATTTATTTCGGCACAGCTCGTCACTCTTTCGCTACAGTCAAGTGGCCTCAGCACACAACAGCAACACTTCCGGCCTTGAAAATAACAGCACATCCTGCCGTGGTACAAAATAAGGGTGTCACAAAAATAGCTGAGAGTAACAACTTGAATTAGATTTTACGGACTCTTTTCTGTAATGGAAAAAATCATTTAAATCATACGCAATATACACTGCTCAAAAAAAATTAAAGGAACACTTGGAAAACACATCAGATCTAAACTGGGGGAAAAATGATCTTGAATATCTTTCCTGATAATAAGTGAGTGATGTATTAGTAACAAAATGATGCCACATAATTTGATAGAAATTAAAATGATCACCCTATAGAGGGGGGAAATCAAAGACACCCCAAAAATGAAAGTGAAAAAATGATGCAGCATACTGGTCCATTTGACTAAAATGTCATTGTAGCAACTCAAAATGATTCTCAGTAGTTTGTGTGGCCCCCACGTGCTTGTACGCATGCCTGAGAACCTCAGGGCATGCTCCTAATGAGACTACGGATGGTGTCCTGGGGGATCTCCTCCCAGATCTGGACCAGGGCATCACTGAGGTACATGGACGCATGGAGGAGATTCCAGGAGACAGGTAGTTAATCTAGGAGAGCTGGACAGGGCCGTTGAAGGTCCTTCAATCCTCAGCAGGATCGGTATCGGCTCCTTTGTGCAAGGAGGAACAGGATGAAAAATGATCAACAAAATGATCTCCAGCAGGCCACTGGTGTGAATGTTTCTGACCAAACAATCAGAAACAGGCTCCATGAGGGTCGCCTGAGGGCCCGACATCCTGTAGTGGGCCCTGTGCTCACTGCCCAGCACAGTAGAGCTCAATTGGCATTTGCCATATGTAACCGATGTGTTAATTCTGTTAATTTAATTTCACCAATAATTAATTTTTCATTTCTCACGTATGTATTTGTTGATATAAGCACCTTTTGTATGGGCCGTCTTTATTTTATTTGTGTTCTTTTTGTTGTGTGAACTTTGACATTGCTGTGATGTCATTTCCTGCCATTCTGGCGCGCTCCTCTTCAGTCGCCTTCTGGACTGCTGAGGAGAGGTATGTTAGTCTGGTGGCAACAATGTTTGAATGTGTTAATGTGAATATAAGAGACATTTCATGCCATTGTGTACTCTGTATTATGTACAGTATTTGAAGACAACTCACGAAAGTTATTGCTGTTAATTAAGCTAGTTTTAGGGAGTTCGTTTTTCATGAGGTTTTCTTTTTTTTAGGAGACGTGTGCATGAAGCTTATTCAGGTTGCTGTACATTTTATGTGTTGTGCACAGAGAATAAACGCCCCCTCTGGATGGCAAGAGAACTGCAGCTGTCTCCTCATCATTCACCACGTCAAAGAACACAACGCAGAATTAATTTTTAGCCAGTGTCAGTACAGACCGGCTACACATAGACCACCAGAATTGGCAACTACACCACTGATGCCCTGTGCTCTTCACTGATGAGAGCAAGTTCAACCTGAGCACATGCGACAGACGTGAAAGGGTCTGGAGATGCCGTGGAGAACGTTATGCTGCCTGCAACATCATTCAGCATGACCGGTTTGGTGGTGGGTCAGTGATGGTCTGGGGAGGCATATCCCTGGAAGGACGCACAGACCTCTACAGGTTAGATAACGGCACCCTGACTGCTATTAGGTATCGGGATAAAATCCTTGGACCCATTGTCAGAACCTACGCTGGTGCAGTGGGACCTGGGTTCCTCCTGGTCCACGACAATGCCCGACCTTATGTGGCTAGTGTATGCAGGTAGTTCCTGGAGGATGAAGGAATTGATACCATTGACTGGCCCCCACGTTCACCTGACCTAAACCCAGTAGAACACCTCTGGGACATTATGTTTAGGTCCATCCGGCGCCGCCAGGTTGCTCCTCAGACTGTCCAGGAGCTCATTGATGCCCTGGTCTAGATCTGGGAGGAGATCCCCCAGGACACCATCCGTAGTCTCATTAGGAGCATGCCCCCACGTTGTCAGGCATGCGTACAAGCACGTGGGGGCCACACAAACTACTGAGAATCATTTTGAGTTGCTACAATGACATTTTAGCTAAATGGACCAGTGTGTTGCATCATTTTTTCACTTTCATTTTTGGGGTGTCTTTGATTTCCCCCCTCTATAGGGTGATCATTTTCATTTCTATCAAATGATGTGGCATCATTTTGTTACTGATACATCACCCACTTATTATCAGGAAAGATATTCAAGATCATTTTTCCTCCAGTTTAGATCTGATGTGTTTTCCAAGTGTTCCTTTAATTTTTTTGAGCAGTATATTTTCCACCTGTTAGTCCTCTTGAATACTGTAATGTCGCTTATGTACATACAGATGGCGCACTAACACCACTAATATGGTCTCAACGGTGGGGGTGAAGCGCTTGTTGACATTGAATGGTAGATGTGAAATCACAAATACGTGAATGTAAAGGCAGGGGTGCGCCTGCTTGTTTGTTTGTTTTTTGGCACGCGGCACATACTAAACTATTCTTTGACCAAAAAAAACAACAACAGCAAAAATGGAAAAATCAGCAGTAATTTTACAAGAATTAAGTCAAAATATTAAGACAAAAAAGTTGTAATCCAACTAAAATAAAAGTCAGAATTTTAACGTCGTAATATTATGAGGAAAAACTACGTCATTTGAGTAGCATTTAGTAGCGTTGGAAATTGTTGAGTAAAAAAAACAAATCCCTGCCGATGTGATGAAATGTTTGTAATCTAATCAAGCACAAAGCCCAGTTTGTGTTCATGACATCGCAGAGGTATTTTTAGCAAGGCCCCTTCCTGTTGTAGATTACACCATCAGTATGGTGAGTCCAGATTTTCAATGCTTTATAATATAACTGGAAAAGTACTCGGAGAGCGCAGACCTCCGCCAAGCGCCACAGTTCCCCCATAATGTGACTTACACCATAAATATTAGTCTGTGGCAGTTGTAAGGAAGACTCAAGGTTTGGTCTCATGCAGAACTTTATTCTGCAACTGCACACAACTCACTTCACAAAAGATGGAACATCTCCTTTATAGCGCTAACACTTGCGCGCCCAAACCTGGACTCTAACCATGCCCCCAGTCGACTCCTGACTGGGTGAGAGACATGCCCCCTAGTGTCCACCACACAACCACCCCCCCACCCCCCGAACACCCAGAAGGAAGTCCTAGGGAGCAGGAGAAAACAGGGGGGCCTCATCCTACGCCCACAACGACTGCGTTGACCATGTGCCTGAGGAGAAGGCGAAACCTGCAAAGGAGAAGAAGGGCACGCCACTCTGACCTGTGTAGGGTCAGCGAAGGACCTCGGGGGGCGACCACGATGAGGGACCTGGGCTGGCAACATCTCCCCAGCTACCATGCGCGCCAACTTAAGCCTGTCCAACGTAACAAGGTCCCGACGCCCACTGAAATCAAACACAAAGCCCTTAGGACCACGCTCGAGCACCCGAAAAGGGCCATCATAGGGTCGCTGGAGGGGCGAGCGGTGGGCGTCGTGGCGAACAAAAACAAAGTGAGCCGACCTAAGTTCCAATGGCACAAATGACCGAGGAAAACAGTGGTGAATCGGGCCAGGGGCCCTTTGCCAAAAAGGGTTGTGGCTGCGATGCAGAACTCTCAGGCAAAAATTCACCCGGAACGCGAAGCGGCTGTCCGAGCACTAACTCAGCATGCGCAGTCTCGAGGTCCTCCTTGGGAGCCGAACGCAATCCTAGCTTGACCCAGGGCAAATGGTCAACCCAGTTGCTGTCCGAGAGCGCAGCACGCAACGTCGCCTTAAGTGACCGGTGAAAGCGCTCACAGAAGCCGTTAGCCTGAGGGTGGTAAGCCGCCGTGCGGTGTACCTGCACACCCAAAGACGTCGCCAATGCCGACCAAAGGCACCGACACAAACTGGGGCCCCCTGTCCGAGGTGATATCAGACAGCGTGCCACATCAGCAGAGGTAGTGGCAGACAAGGGAACCGCCTTGGGCCATCTGGTGGTGCGATCCACCATGGTGAGCAGGTGCGTAAATCCTTGAGACTGAGACAGAGGACCCACTAGGTCCACGTGCACGTGGTCAAACCGCCTGTCAGGGATCAGGAAAGGCTCCAGGGGGGCCTTCGTGTGCCGGTGGACCTTGGCACGCTGACACGCCACGCATGCAGCCGCCCACTCCCTGACATCCCTCCGAAGGCCAGGCCAGACAAACTTTGCACCAACCAGCTTGACTGACGCGCAAACCCCTCAGTGCGAGAGGGAGTGAATTGAATCAAAAACCTGGCGGCGCCAGCCCGTCGGAACCACAGGCCGGAGGCGGCCAGTAGAAACGTCACAGAGGAGCGTGGGGCCGTCATCCTGCATCACCACATCCTCGAGCCTCAGGGCTGTGCCCGCGGACACAAGGCAGCTGATATCCGGGTCACTGAGCTGGTCCGCAGCCATCGCGGAAAAATCCGGCCCGAGGTGCACAGGTGACACCAGTGGACGAGACAGACAATCAGCAACCTGGTTAGCCTTGCCCGCCACGTGCTGAATGCAGCGGCCTTTTAACAAAAAACGGAAATGGCGGCACGCAAGGTAAAGCGCCAGTAACTGCCGGTCAAAACGCTATACTTCGTTATCCCGCAGCTTACGGCTGAAAAACGCAAGTGGCTGCCAAACCACCGCCACCTTCTGCTCAACTACTGCCCCGACGGCAATGTCGGACGCGTCTGTCGTCAAAGCCACCGGCGCCGCAGCAATGGGGTGAGCGAGAAGCGCAGCGTCTGCGAGGGCGGACTTAGCCTGCAGGAGTCCAGTCAAGAGGGTCATTGGGCTTCTTCTGCCGCAAGGCCGTGTAAAGAGGTTGCAGGAGGTGGGCCGCGCGAGGAAGGAAATGGTTGTAAAAATTAACCATGCCCAAAAATTCCTGCAGTGATTTAACTGACGCCGGGCGGGGGAAATCCGCCATCGCCTGTACCTTGGAAGGCAACGAAATCGCGCCCTGTGATGAAATACGGTGGCCCAAAAAATCTATTACCGGCAGCCCAAACTGACATTTGGCCAGGTTAACGATGAGGCCATGTTCATCAAGAAGGCGAAAAACCTGCGTGAGGTGAGACAGGTGTTCCTCGGCCGAAGTACGGGCCACCAATATGTCGTCGAGATAGACAAACACAAAGGTATGGTCATGCAGCACTGAGTCCATGAGCCTCTGAAAAGTCTGCGCTGCCCCCTTAAGGCCAAAAGGCATGCGCAAAAATTCAAAAAGCCCGAACGGGGTAATTACCGCAGTCTTAGGCACATCGTCAGCGCGCACAGTCCTTGGTGATAACCACGGACCAAGTCGACCTTGGAAAAAGACGCTGCACCGGCCAGGCGAGCAGAAAAATCCTGGATGTGCTGAATGGGGTCGTGATCATGCGTGGTGATATTGTTAAGGCGGCGGAAATCGCCACACGGCCGCCATGACCCATCCGCCTTGGGCACCATGTGCAGGGGCGAGGCCCATGGGCTATTAGACCGCCTCACGATGCCCAAACGCTCCCTTGTAGAAAACTCCTCTTTAGCTGTAGCTAATTTGGCCGCGTCCAGGCGACGCACGCGCGAAAACAGGCGGTCCCACCGTAGGAATGAAATGTTCAACACCATGTTTAGTACTCCCGGTAGAAAAAGCTGGTGTGATCAAAGCTGGAAAATCCGCTAGCAAACGCTGAAAAACGTCCCCCGACACCAGAAAATTAGCTTTGGTCAACGGCCCAAGTCCCCCCGTCTCACACGGAAATGTGGCAAAAGACACAGCGGCGATTAGAAACATCAACCAGCAGTCCATTAGCACACAAAAAATCTGCGCCGATAATAGGGACAGTTATTGAGGCAATGACAAAGTCCCACACGAAATTACGCCCGTGGAAACAGTCACCGACCTTGTGCCAAAAGTGTTGATGGGAGAGCCGTTTGCGGCACTTAACGGTGGCCTGTAGCCCACCTTGTCCGTGTTGTCTGACTTGCAAGCCGGAGTCCACCAGGAAACGCCTCCCCGACTGCGAGTCACTAATGAAGAGCAGCTCACTCCGATCACCGACGCCCACAGCCACTACTGGACGCCAGCGCTGGCATTTTCCGGCGCTTCGCAGAAGCACAGGCTCTTCCCGCGCCGCTTCTGAGACACCACACCAGCCACCATCGCCGGGTCCGCGTCCACCGTCGCCGTCTGCAGTGGATCTGCCGTCACACCGTGCACCGCGAACCGCCTCGTAGCAAGGAGAACACGATCGGCTTCCTCAGCCAACCCCCGGTAATCACCGCCGTCCAAACAGGGGGAGTTAGCCAACACCGCTTGCACTGCAGGCGGAAGTTGGCGCCGGAAAATGTGCGTTAAAAGGAAACCGCCGTCATCCGAGCCCAAAAGTGAATGCATATTGTCCATCAAATCCACGGCCGAGCCGTCGCTCAAGCCCCGCAGGGAAAGCAGTCTGTCCGCCCTCTCCGTGGGTGACAAACATTACCTCCTGAGCAGAAACTGTTTGAGCGCGTCGAATTTTCCAAGACGTGGAGGTGCACGCAACAGCTGCATGACACGGCGAGTGGTCATCTGGTCGAGAGCAGCAACGACCCGGTAGTACTTGGAGTCGTCCGTCGTGATCCCCCTCAAGTGGAACAGCGCCTCGATATGCTGGAACCACGAAGCCGGGTCGCTTTGCCAGAACTCCGGGAGCTTCGCAGCGGCGGCGGCGGCCGGAGCTGGGGCGACAAGGCCGACGAGGAATAACACTTATCTGCAGCTTGAAGCATGTTCAACGGGGTCACCAATGTGGCAGTTGTAAGGAAGACTCAAGGTTTGGTCTCATGCAGAACTTTATTCTCCAACTGCACACAACTCGCTTCACAAAAGATGGAACATCTCCTTTGTCTCCTTTGTGTCTACACATGAAAACAGCTAGAAATGCTACTATGCTAATATTAGCATGCTAGCAATGCTAACATGCAAACATCAGCGTGACAACACCTAGTATAATAGTGTCTACCTATAAAAATGGCTAAAAATGCTAGTATGCTAACGTTATCATGCCAGCACTACTACCATGCTAATGTTAGCATGCCAACAACTTGCATGATAGTGGATGTGGCTAACTTTAGCATGCTAGCAATGCTAACCTTAGCATGCTAACACCTAGCACGATAGCGCAATGTACCGGGGAGGCTAAATATCCCGAACAAGTGCTCCGACCATTGTTTTTGTGGAGTTATATGCACAAATGCCAAAAACAGTCCTCGTAATCTTAATGTTAAAGAATCCTTTAAACCGTTTCTGAATCCAGTCGGTGATCCGGATCCCCATCAAAATGTAATCGCTTCTTTCTGATGACCGACAGAAAAGGCACATAGTTCTACAAGTGTGAATGATGACCGCGGCGCTCCCCCATCCCTCCCCTCCAGAGACACCCACGCAACACACTGGCGCCAAGCAGCAAACCCCCAGTCATCACCCCCCTCCCCAAGTGACCTCTAATTATGTCATGCGAAAAAGCTGCGTCCCATTGAAAAGCTCTCTTAATCAAACCCAATTAATTCCGCTATTTTCCCTTATTATCCTGTGCGAGGAGCGCGTCTCCCCAATAAGACTGTTAACTCCAGCCACGGCCCTTTCAGATGTGCTGGGGGGCAGGAGAGAAATAATGGACCGCACAATTCATCAATTAGTCATCAGGGACTGTGTTGTTCTTCATCAGCTCTTGTTTGTGTTGCTAGCGCTTGTCCTACTTGGTTGCTTGGCTCATCCTGCTCACGTACTCACCTGACCTTCCTTGATGGAATCCAATCCTTTCATCCAACGCAAACTTACAAAAGGTTTTTCTTTCTCGTTTTTCTGTGAAGAACGCTATTTTGTGTTGTTTATTTGATTTTAGATTGTGTTGTATTTATTTTATTTTATTTTTTGTTGTGTGTATTTTATTTTATTTTTGTGTTTATTTTATTGTATTTTGCATTGTGTTTATTTTAATTTTAGTTTTGTGTTTATTTTATTTTATTTTGCATGGTGCTTATTGTCTTTTCTTTTTTTGGTTTATTTAATTTAATTTTATTTTGTGTTGTGTGTAATTAATTTTATTTTTGTGTTTATTTTATTTTATTTTGCATAGTGCTTCTTTAAGTTTATTTAATTTTATTCCACCCATTACTGATAACACTTGAAATGTTCCATTTTACGGTTTGTCATTTCATATAAACATCCTAAAAGAGAAAAAAAGCAGTGATAAATTGTGAATGATGAGTAGAACATTGAGAATAAAGATGGAAATATTAAGAGTAAAAATGTGTGCTGTAGATGAAGCAATAACTTATCGGTGATGATCAATGAATGAAAATCCATATATGATATACTGTATACATAAGTACATATATATATATATACATATATATACACATACATACTGTGCATACATACATATATATATACATACATACTGTACATATATACATACGTATATATATACACACATATATACCTACATATATATATATATACATACTGTACATATATACAGGTACATACATATACCTGTATATATACATATATATATACATACACATATACATATATATATATATATATATACACACACACAGGTACATACATATACCTGTATATATACATACACATATACATACATATATATATATATACATACATATATATACATACATATATATATACATACATATATATATACATACATACATATATACATATACATACATACATACATATATATACATACATATATATACATACATACATATATATATACATACATACATACATACAGCATGTCCACCACAATCCTGAGTTGCTTCTACAGATGCACTATGGAAAGTGTCCTTACCGCCTCCATCACTGTTTGGTACGGTAACTGTACAACACGTGATAGGAAGGCACTCCAGCGGGTGATCAAGACCTCACAGAACATTGTTGGGGTAGCCCTCCCCTCACTGCAAGACATTTATAAATCTAGAGTCCTACGAAGAACACACAACCTCATCAAGGACAGCACACATCCACAACACTCATTATTCACACTCCTACCGTCAGGCAGACGCTACAGGAGTTTGAAGTCCAGGACCACAAGGCTGGCAAACAGCTTTTACCCACAGGCCATCAGGCTCCTCAACGAAGCACTCACACACGCCCACGCAACACACGCACACACTCATAGCACTTTATTTATTTATTTGTTTGTTTGTATTATTTATTTATTTGTATTAATGTCTCTTCTGTTGTTGTTGCTTAATTTATTGGTATTTATGTTTCTTATGTTCTTATTCTTTTTCTTGTGTTTTCTTTCTTTTCTTGGGAGAATGAACAGAATAAGAATTTCATTGCATAGTAGAACTGCTGTTTTACTATGCACATGACAATAAAACTCTTCAATCTTGAATCTTGAATACATACATACATACATACACACAGGTATATACATACTGTACATACATACATATCTACATACATATACATGTTGAATTTGTAATCATTGTTGTCCAATCAGATACAATGAAAACGTTGTATGAAATATTTGCCAAGTGCTCCTTTTGGAACCATCAGAGGTATAAAAGCCCATAAGGTGTCCGTCTGGTGTACGTATGCGGAAGTAAATGTATTACTTTATTCTTGCAAAATTCACAACTTTTTTTCTCATAAATGTACAACTTTTTTTCACGCAAATTTATTTCTTTTTTTCGTACATTTACGAGAATAAAGTCGTTTTTTCTCCTCCATGTATTGCTTTTTTGTCATAAATGTATTACTTTTTTGCGTAAATGTATGATTTTTTGTCATTAATGTCTTACTTTTTTCTCATAAATTGAAAACTTTAGTCTCGTAAATGCAAAACATTTTTATCGTAAATTTATGACTTTATTCTCGTAAATTTCTTACTTTATTCTTGCAAAATTGCCAACTTTTTTCTCGTAATTGTACAACTTTTTTTCACCAAAATCTATCTATTTCTTGTACATGTACGACTTTATTCTCATGAGTTTACAACTTTTTCTCGTAAACGTGTGACTTTTTTCTCATAATAAATGCACTACTTTTTTTCTCGTGAATTTACGATGTTGTTTCACGGAAATGTCCCACTTTATTCTTGCAAATTTCCGACTTTATTTCTCGTAAATGCAAATGTCCCACTTTGTTCTTGCAAGACTCTTTTTGTGGCGTGGTATTTGAGGCAGGAAAAGCCAAAAGAGAAGACTACGAGGATGAGAAGGTGGGAGAAATGAAACATGTAGCGGGAGAGATTAGGCAGGACAAAAGTGTGGGAGAAGGGGAGGAGGGGTGGTGGGGAGGAGGGGGGAGGAGGGGGTTTGGTGGCTGCTTGTCGGAAATTAATGATGGAGAAAATCCCCCAATTAGAGCGTTTTCCTGTGTTGCAGGATGAGTTCAGTGCGGGGTCCTTTGACAGCCGCGGGGATTAGCACCCGGGCCCAAATGAGGCGGGTCGAGCCAGGCCCGAGCGGGCGCTACTGGCCGCCCGGGAAGCTCGGCGCTGCGTGGAGCGGCGCAAAGAAAAGCTTGGGGAAAAAGTTTGTTGTCAATGTTGAACGTTATTAGCCGTCGCATCAATCGCACGCACTCTACGTGCTTCCCGCTTCTTCCCACAGAATGACTCGGACTGCCTGCGGGGCCATTAGTCAGTGACTTGTTCCTCACAGAGTCGCTTTTGCAGGAGCACACAAAGGCACGCATGACGTGTGGAGACTCGTGTCACAACACGGAGGCTCCGGCCCGGAGATTTCTTTTGACCTTGACGACGCACGTGCACACAACGGCATCAGCCGCCGTACAGCATGTCACGCACGCATACGTACGCCATAAATGCATAAATACCTGGATACCGGACATACGTACGCCATAAATGCATAAATACCTGGATACCGGACATACGTACGCCATAAATACATAAATACCTGGATACCGGACATACGTACGCCATAAATACATAAATACCTGGATACCGGACATACGTACGCCATAAATACATAACTACCTGGATACCGGACATACGTACGCCATAAATGCATAACTACCTGGATAACGGACATACGTACGCCATAAATACATAAATACCTGGATACCGGACATACGTACGCCATAAATACATAAATACCTGGATACTGGACATACGTATGCCATAAATACATAAATACCTGGATACCGGACATACGTACGCCATAAATACATAAATACCTGGATACCGGACATACGTACGCCATAAATGCATAAATACCTGGATACCGGACATACGTACGCCATAAATACATAAATACCTGGATACCGGATTTACGTACGCCATAAATACATAAATACCTGGATACCGGACATACGTACGCCATAAATGCATAAATACCTGGATACCGGACATACGTACGCCATAAATACATAAATACCTGGATACCGGACAGGGCAGGTGACGTTTCCTAGATTCCCCTTGTTTTTACGCTTTTCGAAAAAGTCACAAATTTAAGAGTCATAAATTGAAGTCATAAGTGTACAAGATTGAAGTTTATGAGAAAAAAACATAACGACAAATTTACGACAATAAAGCCATACATTTGCAAGAATGTAGTAGTAAATTTACGAGAAAAAAATTGTAAATGTACGAGATTAAAGTCAGAAATTTACTGGAAAGAAGTTTTACATTTACGAGAATAAAGTCTAAAATGTAAAAAATAAATCAATAAAATTACGTTAATAAAAGTTGTACATTTATGAGAAAAAAATGGTAAATGTACGAGATTAAAGTCATAGATTTATGCGAAAAAGTCATAAATTTAAGAGAGTAAAGTCATAAATGTACAAGATTGAAGTCATACATTTATGAGAAAAAAGTTGTACATTTACGAAAAATAGTAATACATTTACGAGAAAAAAGTCGTACATTTATGAGAAAAAAGTAATACATTTAGGAAAAAAAGTTGTACACTTAGGAGAATAAAGTGGTAAATGTACGAAAAAAATATATAAATTCATGTGAACATTTTTTTTTACATTTATGAGAAAAAAAGTCGTACATTTTGCAAGAATAAAGTAATACATTTACAAGAAAAAAAGTTGTACATTTACAACAAAAAAGTCATAAATTTGCAAGAATATAGTCGTAAATTTACGAGAATTGTTTTTAACTGTACGGGATTAAAGTCGTAAATTTTTCAGAAAAAGTCATAAATATACTAGAAAAACAAATACATTTCCAAGAATAAAGTCATTAATTTACGATTAAAAAAATGTCTTGCATTTACGAGACTAAAGTCAATTTATGAGGAAAATGTAATCAATTTATAATTACCAGAAAAGTAATACACTTATGAGAAAAATAAAATACATTTAGGAGAAAAAGCTGTAAATTTACGAGAATAAAGTCTAAAATGTAAAAAAGAAAATAATAAATTTACGTTAAAAAAAGCTGTACACTTATAAGAAGAAAGTTGTATACTTTGCAAGAATCAAGTAATACATTTACGAGAAAAAAAGTTGTACATTTACGACAATAAAGTCGTAAATGTACAAGAATCAAGTCTGACATTTACGAGGAAAAAGTGGTAAGTTTATGTTAAAAGGAAGGCATTGGCTGAGTCAGCTATGAAAAGGGGGCACTTGTGTGACCTTGGGTGTGTGGAGGGGGCGGGGCAAGGAAGGTGGGAGTGAGAAGGGCTAGCCATGCTAATCTAAATGCTAAATCCTCAACTGCTGTGTTTTGCTGCCACGTCGTAAATAAAAGCTTGCCTGACTTTTTATCTTGTAAATTTCTGACATTATTCTCAAAAATTTACGACTTTATTCTCCAAATCTCAGATTTATTTTTTTTTCAATGCGGCCCCAATACTCCGTCGTACTGGAGCACCCTGTCGTCTTCATCTCGGTCATCAAGTGTACCGCCATAAAACATCCATTCACAGTCCTTTTACGCTTCACGAATACAGATAGTTCCAAAAATGCACATTTGCCGCTCAAAAACGGAGATGCCAAAACACAAAATATGTTTTGAAAAAATCTGTATTCCTAAGTGGCTCAGGAGGTTGTCCAGAAACTGGAAGGTTGCCAGTTTGCTCGTCGCTCCCTCCACCCAGTCACTGTTGTTGTGTCCCTGGACAAGACCCTTCCCCACCTTGCTGCCCACACCGCTGGATGAATGTTTGGCGGTGGCCGGAGAGGCCGTAGGCGTGAACTGGCAGCCACGTTTCTGTCAGTCTACCCCACGGCAGGTGTAACTACAGATGTAGTTTAGCATCACCAGTGTGTGAGTGAGGAGTGAATGAATAATGGCTTCACTTTGCTGTGAAGTGCTTCGGGTGCTCATATTTGCTGCCAAATGCTGATACTATGTGCTAATGTGTGTATTTGTTTGGTAAACAACTTTTACACAATACCTACAGTATATACACCTCGCCACACCACACCGGTTAGCTACTAGCCCGCTAGCGACTAGCTCCAGCACACACTCGCTCACAATGCCTCAGGCCACTAGCGAAAGGTAACGCTACATATTCGAGTTGCCGCCGCTGCTGCTGTGTTTTTGTTTTTGACGCTAGGTGTAGCGTTCCTTTCTGTGTTGCTATGTGAAATCAATGCACCCAGGAAGAAAGTTCCACTAATGCTTAAAATGAGGAAAATACAGCAAAATACTTGAAATAGTACAGCGGTGCCTTGGTTAGCATCATTAATCTCTTCCAGAAAGCCCGACTCAAACCAAAACGGACTCTAACCAAAGCAAATGTTCCCATAGAAAATCATGTAAATCCAGTAAATCCGTTCCAGACACCCAAAAATGTTAAAACAAAGCACATTTTATAGACAATCATTCTAGTTTTACATGCAGAAAATGCTGCAAAAATAATCACTAATGAAAATGAATGGACAAGTGAACATTTAACATCACATTTACCTAGTTTTGTTGAAACCCTCCTCCCCCCACAAAACCTTAAATTAACAAAATAATACAAATTAAAAAAAGAATTACAAAATATCTTCATACACAATAATACAAAATAATTATTCTGCTGCAACCACAACTTGAAAAATGTAAAAAATGTATCGAACTAAATATCAGCGTTCTAGAACCAATAAACATGGACCTTGCCGCTTCATATATATATATATATTTTTAAAAACAGCTGCTGGCGGCAGTGACGAGCTTCTAAGGTGTGTGGTGACGTGTGCCGTGTGTGACTGTGGATGGTGTCAACATGCTACAGTAAGTTTGAATGCTTATGTTTTGTTGTCGGAAGCAGAAAAGAGTGAGGGTTAGGGTTAGAGTTACGGATGTCAAATGAGACACTGAGTGTCACCCTCCACGCACCGCTGGGTTGACGGAGTTACGCGGGAGTAGTCGTGTATGCATGACGGAGCCACTCCCGTCACATTTACATGCCTCTGAAATGAGGACGGTCTTCTCTTGAGCCGTAAAATTGGGAGGTCTTGCAGCCTTGTCTTGGCACGGTCCATGTGTTTGTTCCGCAGTGTATCTCTCTACAACTCTGATTTGTTATGTTGTTCATTGATGGTTTTGTGGGTGGGGGTTTTGCAGCAAAACGAGGTAAAGATGACTTTAAATGTTCAGTTTTCCATTCATTTGTCATTAGTGATTATTTTTGCATTTTCTGTATGTAAAACTAGAATGATTGTCTCTAAAATGTGTTTAGTGTTAACATTTCTGGGTGTCTGGAACGGATTTATTGGATTTATATTATTTTCTATGGGAACATTTGCTTTGGTTAGAGTTCGTTTTGGTTTGAGTCGGACCTTCTGGAAGGGATTAATGATGCTAACCAAGGCGCTGCTGTAATACTTCCAGTATTTTGCCGTATTTTGGTCATTTTAAGCATTCACGGAGCTTCCTTCCTGGGCGCATTGATTTCACATGACAATACAGAAAGCAACGCTACACCTAGCGTCAAAAACAAAACCACAGCAGCAGTGGCAGCAGCTCCAATACAGGTATGTAGCGTTACCTTCCGCTAGTGGCCTGAGGCATTGTGAGCAAGTGTGTAGTGAAGCTAGTCGCTAGCTAGCTAGTAGCTAGCCGGTGTGGTGTGACGAGGTGTCACTACGCCAGTAACGTAGTTCTTTGGTGTAACAATGTTAATAACAATAATAATAGCTTGGTTAGCATGCAGGTCACGTTATGGAAATGGAGCCTTGTTGGCACTTTTTGGAGGTTTTTCAGAAGGCTTTGGGCGTGTCCCATTACGTGCATTCTTAGCTGCCTCTTTTCAGCAGTTTTTATATCTTTAGAAGGCACAGAAAAGAGAAAGACAAGTTTGTTCATGTCTCACATAAGGATCATAGATGATGGGCTGGCGGGTTCCCCTGCCACCGACACCCCCACAAGGTGTGACATCCTTGGTGAGATGTAAAGAGAAAGACGTAAATACCGTTTATCTCCACGCAATATGGCGTCCGTCCGTGCAGGAAAGTGATTCAGCTTGTCCGTCAACATGTGCTGCAGCGGCTCAGCCTGCGAGTCGGCCTCTCTGCCCGCGGGCAATTAGGAAGCCGGTCCTTGCGGTCAGAGGCCCCCCTGGGAAGCCCTGATTGATTGGAGACTCATCTTCCTAACGGGCTGGCACCCTGCCATCAAACAATGGAGCATGGGCAGGAGGGGGGGGAGTAGAGACACACCGAGGGTGCACAAGTGACAAGGAAAAGAAAGAAAAATGTCCGTGCGCATGTATGTCAGATGATCACGATTATTCTGGTGTAATCTTGGATTGAAAGTGTGGGAATGAGCACACGGGTCAACATGAAAGCCAAAAAGCGGCGACACATGTTCTATCAAACTAGATTTATTTCCATTAGATCTTTCTTCACTTCTTTCCAGAGTACGCAGCGGAGAAAAAGAAGGAATTCTAGCTCTACAACACACATTTACAGAAACAAAAAAGTGACAGGGTAGGAAAAAAAAAAACCTGTGCAAGTTCACATAAAAAAAACCTCCAGTGCAGTTTTCTCCAAAACCTTTGGCTTATTTGTGGTCCCAAATCACACACGTAGAAGCTCTGAATGTGCAAGTTCATCCTCTTCTTGCCCACAAGTTGAGGTGATCAGGTGTCGATAAGAAATTGCTAAAACTGGAAGAGGATCTGACTTTTCTCTTGGTCGATCCACCCGCTTTCTTTTATTCTATCTCCTGGAAATAAAGATTTCACAATGAATAGTCGGCAAAGAAGAATTGTTACAGAAGGGTCGGTCATCGAGTCTCGAGCACGGGTGGGAACCGGGACTGACGATCCGATTCTCTCGGGATCGTTCAAAAGCTTTTATTTCGATTCCTAGTTCCGACTCCCGCTTTGCCAACCGGAAGAAACAGCCGCGGAGTTCCTCTAAGCAGTCAGAATCAGGGAAGTCCAACAATAAATGGCGTCTGCCTCATGCAGACATAAGCCAGGGTGTCAGGATGCTAGCTGCTGTGGAAGTTGGGTGCAAATGAAGGACGGGAGCTACGGCTACAGATGGGCAGGTTTATCCTTTGCACAGTACGTCTCTGCTAGCAACAGTCGAGGGACCTTCTCAACTCACACAACACACTTCCGGTCTTCACAATAAGAGCGCTATCCCGTTTACTTGTGTTCTGAAAATAAGTGTGTCATAAAAATAGCTGAGGCAGCAAACAAAGTAGACTACTTTTCAGTAAACATCTTTTGTGAAAGTCTACTCCTGTAGAAAGAAACTTCATAACGTTTCTATTCAAGTTGAATGCTTTGAAATTTATAAATATTCATTCAAGTTGATTAAAAAATAATAATAATATCATTAAACAATTCAGACATTTCATCCAAAAAATTAGGAACCGGAATCAAAACCGGAATCGTACAAATTCAAAGGATGCCCAACCCTAGTCGTAAGCGCATACAATCCCATCGCTAACGGAATTTCGGAAGTTCCCCGTCGCCTAGGACTAGGACACATTCCGACCGCAAGACGCTGAGATTGGGTGATTCCTGTGTTGTTGTGGGGCCACCTCGATATGGCGACTAACTGCCCTCATAAGGGGGCATTTAGAAAGGAACCGGTTGTTAGGATCTGACTCTTCTCCTGGTCTGCTCAGTCCAGCCGCACTCTTTTATTCAATCGCTTGTAAATGAAGGTTCGAGAACGAATCGTCGTTTAACAATGTATCAAAGAAGAATTGGTCCAGAAAAGTGAGTCGGAAGCAGATACAGAGAATGACCCAACCTGCACTTAATGGAAGCTCGGAAGGTTCCTCGTCACCTGGGAATTGTGCTTGGGGGGTCACATCCCAACAGTAAAAGGTTGGGACTGGGCAATCTCACCTACCCGTGGTGAGGCCACCTCCATCTGGGGACTACCTGCCCTCATGAGAGGACATGTACTCCGTTTTAAGAACTAATACACAAAGTGTGATTCTGGTCCGAAGACCTGGTGAATCACTCCCGTGCATACACGCACGCATACGAGGTGAGTGACAACATTCCAGGACTGGTGTCACAAAAGATACACTTCAAACTGCAGTTGTCAACTGGACTGTTCAGGTTGTGTTGGAAGACGTTTGGCCTCTCATCCGAGCAGGCTTCATCAGTTCAACGACTAGGTGGGACACACCTTTCAGACTAGATAGGACAGCACTAGTCTGAGAGCTCGGTGCAAGATCCAATCTATTTGTCCTCTAAAGAAGGATGCCGGTCCAGACAGGAACGGTTGGCTCTTTATCGGTGTCAAATGACGATCGCTGGGATACGATGGAGTGGGGCCGCGCCCCCCCCAACGATGGTGGTTTGGGATGGTATCACCTTTGTTAGCATCCCATTCAGATGTAATGATGGCCATGGACCCATCTGAAACCAATGCCTTGTATATTTGTTAGACGCCGTCTTTTAGGAAGGAATGAAAGGACGGCATTGTATGTGGGAGAAAGGGGGTGTCGTAGACGCCCCCCCTCTGTCAACGTAGATGGCTTCCCTCACTCCTTGTTCAAATCATCCTTCTTCTTCAAACTACAAGTTTTCCCCTTCAAAGTAATCCCCCTGGAGTCTGATGTACTTTCCCAGCCTTCTCTGCAACGCCTTCCTGCACTCCTGGACGGATTCTTCCTGGATCCTTTGGTGCTTAGTCATCGAGGCCATCTTGGCGTCATCCACGTCTTGATGACCATCTTGAGCTTCGGAAAGAGGAAACATTTCACACAGAGAGCCAGGTCGGGTGAGTATGGAGGCTGGTTGCTCCAGCACGGTTTTTCTCGTTCTTCTCGGCCAGGGACTGTTGGACAGCCAGGACACTGTCAGCAGCCACAAGTTGTCCTGCCGCAGAGCTCGCCTCTTCTTGCACTGAAAGACGCAAACGCGGCAAGATCCCTTTGTAGACCTGCTGGTTGATCGAACTCGCGGTGGACGACGCCCCTCACCTGGAAGGATGTGATCAACGGGGACAGTCCTGGAACTTTTCTGACACACCTCGTACGATGAGAACAAAAGACAAGGAGACCTCGCACTTGATGGAAGAGTAGATAAAGTATAACGTCCAAGTGTCAAGTTATTAACGTTGGTCAACATCTGGCCCGGCTTGGTACCTTATAAGCGGGAACAGAACCATTGGAAAAGGCAGAGGAACCTTCCGAGTTTCCGTGAAGTGCGGGCCAGGTCTGTATGAGCTTACGACTCACTTTTCTCACGTTCTCACATTGAGCCGGACAGCCTGACGTCTGTGGCAGATCAAAGGATGCTTAGGAGGTTCCGTTCCATCACGGACAACCAGCACCATCCAATGCACAGCATCATCTCCCCACAGAAGACCCACTTCACTGGCAGATTACTATCACTGTCCAGCTCCACCAAAAGACTGAACAGATCATTCCTCCCCCACACCATGCGGCTTTTCAACACAACAGAGGGTGAAGAGGGGGTGCCCTGAACACCTCACCAGGGAGGCGTCTGGGAGGCACCCCGACCCAATGACCAGCGCCTCTACTCCGAGTTTCTCCCGGATGACGGTGCTTCTCACCTTTTCTGGAACAATTCTTCTTGAATAAATTGTTCAACAACTATTCATTCTGGAATCTTTATTTATTTACAGCCCACAGAATAAAAGAACCTGCGAGGACTGACCAGAGGAAACGTCAGATCCAAAACCGATACAACAGGGGTGTCCCAAAGTGTGGCCCCGCGGCACATTCGAAAAAACACAGCAATGCACACAAACATAGTTGCAATATTCATACTCATAATCATATGCTTTTTCTTTAAATGTGTGTCACTTCCTTCCATATTGATGTTGGGTTCATTTTCCAAATCTAAAATACTGCGTTTTTTGTCATTTGTTTGTTCCAAAAGGTCCGGAAAAAAACGGGAGTCATTTTTCCCCCATCGGAAATCCAATGAATCCATTCCAGACACCCAAAAATATGAACAAAAAATACATTTTACAGAGAATAATCATGCGGTCGTCCCTCGTTTATCGTGGTTAATTGGTTCCAGAACCGACTCAATAATGGGAAATAATAATAAAC
Organism: Dunckerocampus dactyliophorus; assembly: GCF_027744805.1. Lineage (NCBI taxonomy): Eukaryota > Metazoa > Chordata > Actinopteri > Syngnathiformes > Syngnathidae > Dunckerocampus > Dunckerocampus dactyliophorus. The sequence goes on from NC_072828.1 coordinate 1,900,693, forward strand.
AGAATATTGTTGTAGTTGCAGCAAAGGTACTTACTCTAAACTTAAGAAAGTGTTTCAAACGGAGTGGGGAAGGAGGACAAAGAAGCCCAAAACCACTTCCTCACGGAATGAGAGGAGAACCTTTTTTTCACTCGATCTCAGCCAGCTAGCTCAGTAGCCAGTCGCCATGCAATGTGAAAGGTAGTGCCTCGTGACCACAACACTGTCTTTTTTGACTAATAAGCCATAAAAGCCATCATTAACTCTTTCAATACTAAAGACGTAGTTACACGTTTTCATATTCCGAACCCCCCATTCCGACAACGTATTTATACGACTTTTACGTGTTTTTGCGCAAGAGGCAAAAAGAGGCGATGATGCAATTTTCCACTAATGCGTTAACATTTCAGAGCACTTTTGAGCCATAAAAACGGCCACAAGGTGGCAGAAGTGCATAAAGAGCTCGGCAGGGATCATGTGGAAGGAAAAATCACACGTGACAGGAAGGAGGAAGTTCACATTCATAACTATGGACAATTTAGAGTCTCCAATCAAGCTAACATGCCGGCCAATGTGCGAGGAAGCCGGAGGCGGAGAAAACCCACGCTCGCACGGGGAGAACATGCAAACTCCACACAGAAATGCCCAACGGAGATTCCAACCCAAGTCTTCCCCATCTCCTGACTGTGTGGCCAACATGTTAACCACTAGACCACCGTTGTTATTTTGATGTAAAACAACCATTTTTGTGTTGTTTATGTTGTGATAGATATTTGAGATGTCACAAAAGCAAGTGAAAGTTATGCTTGAAATGTATCTTTTCACAAAAAGCTCCTTTTCTCCCTTTTTTAGTCAGGAACTGATATTTTCCTGAAACTTACCTATGTTCTACTGCTGATTACTAAAGAACGGAAAAAGGTAGAAACAAACTCTTTTTTTCTGATGAAAGAGGGGAGTGTAATGTTTCTTTTGGTAGGTTCCATGTTTATATAACCATACAACACAATATTCTGTGTGCCTTGGAAGATCAGCTAAAATGGTCTAAAATGGCCGCTACTGAAGAGGTTGTCTTTTAAAAAATGGCTGGGATTGAATGAGTTAATTAATTATTATTTCAAAAACCGTCATCTAGCGAGGTACTGCTATGGTTAGGAAATGTACACATTGAGATGGGACGCCATCTTTGTACTTTCAGATGAGTTCTATCTTGAATTCAATGGTCTTTCTCACCTTTTTTCATCAAATTGCCGGCACTTGCAACTTTCTTTGGCCCCATGGCGGGTTATGTAGCAGCTGTTCTCAATTCAAAATAAAAACCCAACTGCACAGACAGTGAGTCGGCAGCGTGTGGGGTGCTTTGTGTGGCCACTAGAGCACAGCACAGGTTAAACGGACTCGTTTGTTACTCTACCAAAACCAAGGTCAAATTGTCCGGGGAAAAAAGGAATCACATGAAATCGAGGTTTGACCGTGTCAAAATTCCTTTTGTTTTTTTATTACTTGGAAAAACTTTGGACACCCCTGTTGTACGGCGTGGAAATGAGAACTGTGCATGAAGTGACAATCGGAGGCAAAGCGAGGGCCAGATGGACGAGAGCAAAACGGTGTCACTAATGATGACAGCAGCTACAATCGATGGTTCTCCTCCTTTGATTGAGGAAAAAACCACGCTCACAAGGGCCTATTTACTGCTGCCTGAGACCGTTTCCCCCCTTCAAGGGCAGACAAAGAGAATACACTTGGATCAATTGTGCCGAACAAAGAGCAAACTATGTGGGGTGACGCATCACACGGTGCTGCCCCGCACGTACGCGCAGCCACCCAACACCGAGCTGCCAACAGCCTTTCTCCTCCAACAGTCACTCAAGCAAAAACAACAGCAAAAAAAGTTGTTTTTTCTTGCTCCTGGGCTCCTGGGCTCCTGTACCCCTCACTTTTTCTTGCTACATTCCATTCCGAGGGCCTTCTTTAAAGCATGGCAGCACAAAACACAAGTGTGCATGATTGTTTTTTTTGGTATATTCCCGTATGTTAGAAGGTGCTCTGCTGCTCCTTGACTGATTGTCTGACTTCACAGCCCGCTTTATTTTCAAAACTTGGCATTTTCTTTGCCATGCGTCCCCACTGTGGAGATGCTAGAAGGGTAAACGAGGAGCCCGTGGCTGTCTTTCAAGGTCCAGTCTCACTGACGTACCTCGCAGGACTCATCCTTGGACACCTGGCTAACTCTTTGTACCTTTTACAGGACAAAAACATCAAAGTTGAGAGCAAAAAAAGAACATTTTTAAGGAAGCATCCTAGTAATAAACCTGTGAAGGAGTATTAGGGCCACACTGAAAAGGACAAAAGTAATTTTACTATGAGAATAAAGTCAAAATAGTTTTTTTTGGAGACAAAAAATAGCCTCATGAAAAAGTAGAATAAAGTTGTATTTTTTTCGTTTTTTAGAAAAAAGTTGTACTTTTTGAAGAGAATAAAGTTGGTGAATTACAAGGAAAAAAAGGTTACACCAGGGGTGTCCAAACTTTTTCCTCCGAGGGCCGCAGACAGAAAAATTAAAAAATGTGGGGGAATACTTTGATATTTTTAGACATATTTTTCATTTTATAAAAAGGATTAAAAAAAAACATTTACACATTTTTAAAGCCAAAATGTTGTGTTATTATTAGTATCAACATTTCATCTTTTTTTTTTTCTTTTTTTTGCCATTTTGTTCCCCTTTTTTTTCTACAATGTGCCGCATGCCAAAAATAAACGAGTTCAGTCATTTTGGGAGAAAAAAAGTTGTAAAATTGCAAGAAAAATTCAATTGTAATTTTATGATGATTTGGCATAATATTCCGAGCAAAAAAAGTTAATGAATGAATAAAGTCACATTTTTGTCGAAGAAAAATTACAATCAAGTTGCAAAAATACATGAAATAAGTTGACATTTCACTTGGAAAAAAAAGTAATAGTCTTGCAAGGAAAAGTTGGAATTTTTTTTTAGAAAAAGTTGCAACGTTATAAAAATTAAGTCATCATATTATAAGGGAAAAAAGTTATAATAAAGTTGGAAAATTACAAGGAAAAAGTGGGATTTTTTTATGTTGAAAAAAAATGGGGAAAAAATAATTTGCTTTTAGAAAAAAGTTTTGTTATGAAGAAAATTTGTATAAAGTCCAATTTTTTGGAGGAGAAAAGTCACAGTAAAGTTGGAAAACTACAGCAAAAAAGTTGGCATTTTACTTGCAGGTATCAAGTTCTTTTTGGAAGAAAAAGTTGCGATATCATAAAAATGAAGTCGTTGTATTACAAGATAAAACAGTTGTAATAAACTACAAGAACAAAGTTGCCATTTCACTTGAAAAAAGTAATATTCTTGCAAAAAAAAGTGCACAAAAAAGTTATAAAAATTGTAATGTTATAAAAACAAAATCATATTATGACAAAAAAAGTTATCATAAAGTTGTAAAATGACAAGAAAAAGTTGGAGTTTTTTATTCAGTTGAGATGTTGTGAAAACTAAGTCATCATAATTTTATGATGAAAAAGGAATTTGCTTTAAGAAACAAATTATTTTACAAATCATGTAAAAGGGGAACATGAATAAAGTCACATTTTCATGTTGAAGAAAAGTCACAATAAAGTTGGAAAACTAAAAGACAAAAGTTGGCATTTTACTCTTGCAGGAATAAAGTTGGAATTTTTTTTTTTTTTTTTAGAAAAAAGTTGGACTATTCGAAAAATGACGCCATCATATTACACGAGAAAAAAGTTTTAATGAAGCTGGAACTTTACGAAAAAAAATGTGACTTTTTTAAAAGTCGCATTGTTATGAAAATGAACTCAACCTAATTTTAGGCGGACTTTTGGTGCAATATTCCGAGGCGAAAAAATGATTTGCTTTAAAAAAAAAAAAAAGTTACAAAAAAGTCATACAAATAAAGTAAATTTTGTTGGAGAAGAAAAGTTGTAATAAAGTTGTAAAATTACGACAACAAATTTAGCAAAAAAAAGTTGCAATGTTATGGAAATGAAAATTTGCTTTCAGAAAAAAACGTTAGGAACAAAATTTGTAAGGTTAAGTGAGTAAAGTCTTTTTTTGTAGAAGTTATGCAAATTATGATGAGGTTGTAAAAGTACAAGAAAAAAGTAATACTCTTGCAAGATTGAAGTTATTTTTTAAAAGCTGCAATGTTTTAAGTCATCATATTTTTATTTTTTTTAGAAAAAAGTTGTAAAATGACAAAAAAAACGTTGGAATTTCACTCGAAGAATGCTTTAAAAAGATTTTTGAAGGAAAAAGTAGTAGTCTACTCTTGAGAGGATAAAGTTTGGACATTTTTTAAAAAGTTGTAATGTCATGAAAAAGGAATGATTGTGTTAAGAGAGAAAAATCTGTATTTTTTTTTCTGTAAAAAAACACTTTTTGAGTCTTAAAAATAGAAAATAATGTGGAAGGTTTAGCAGGATGTTGGCATAACGTTAAAACGGGAAAAAAACATGTCATCTTACAAGTCATATTTGTTTTAATTAAAAAAATTGATGGTAAAAACCCCCAATAAATGTGTCATTTTGAGGAGTGAATGTTCTTCTTTTCAGTGTTGCCTTAATATCCCCCACCCCCCTGTAACTTCGATCCTGATCAGTCCAGGAAATAATGGCAAAAGGATTCATATTCAATGACGGAATGAAGTGGGGACAAATGAATAAGAAATCAATAAAAAGTTGGACATATCGAACACAAAACATGAGCGCTCTTTCAGTGGGCAGTTTGAAAACACGTCACTCATGCACTTTATGACTTTGAGAAGTAAAAAAAACAAATATTAAAAGTGTATAAAGAGAGTCCCTAAATCCTGGGAATGATTTTGCATTGTGGGGAACGTCCTTGTCGTTAGTCACATGGGTAGCCAGGTTTTATCCATGGACTGGATGTGTTCCTTGGCTTTCATCCTCAGCGCAGCGATACTAGAACTGCGCTGGTCCATGTCCTCCAACGGGAACTTGTCAGGGTACGGCGCCGGACACTGGTAAGGAGGCGGGGCCATGCTCTGCATCCCCTGCCCCATGGACGGGTGAGGGCTGGAGTTGAGGAAGCCGTGGCTGGGGTAGTTGGGCTGCAGGCCTTGAGCCGGACCCATGAAGCCCGGGATGCTGTGGACCGGCGTGGCGCTAGACAAGGGCGAGGTCAGCCAGGGATCCAAGGGGAGGGAGTTGCTCATGGGTCCCATGGTGGTGTGGACCGGTGCCGGGCGGTTGAAGGAGAGCATCGGCGAGTCGTGGAGCTTCATGGTGCTGGCGTCCATCTTCTCCTGGCGGCGCCATTTTGCTCTTCGGTTCTGAAACCACACCTGGACGACAACAGGGAGTCATGAGACACCTCTTTTTTCCACCTGGCCGGCCGCTCTCTCTCCAGGTGTGTGTAAACCACAGGAGAGGGCAGACATCAATCTCTAGATCTCCAAAATATAAGAAGACCAGTCTTTTTTAGACTTTTTTTCAGGTAAAACAGCATCTTATTATTTGTGCCCAGGCGATCTTGTCAAGCTGTATGAACTTTGCAATCAAACAAACCACAACGGTGGTCCATGCAAGTATCTGGAACATCCATCCATCCAGCCATCCATCTTCTGCTGCTTATCTGAGGTCGGGTTGCGAGGTCAGCAGCCTCAGCAGGGAAGCCCCTCTCCCGGTCCGCTTTGAGGAAAGCGGAGAACAAGAGGAGAGGGGAGGAGGAAAAAAAGCAATCTCAAACTAAGCAAACAACCTTGGCAACGTTGGCACAAATAAGCACACTTTACAAAATAGGAACTCAAAGAAGAAAGCAGAGAGGCCCAGACTTCCTCAACCGGCCCACTTCATCCAGCTCCTCCCCTGGGATCACGAGGCGTTCCCAGGCCAGTTGAGAGACATCGTCTCTCCAAAGTGTCCTGGGTCTTCCCCGAGGCCTCCTACCGGTCGGACGTGCCCTGAGCACCTCCCCAGGGAGGCATCCTGACCAGATGAGGTGGCTCGAGCATCTGGTCAGGATGCCTCCCGAACACCTCCCTGGTGTTCAGGGCACATCCCACCAATAAGAGGCTTCAGGAAAGACCCAGGACACTTTGGAGACAATATGTCTCTCAAGTGGTCTGGGAACACCTCGTGATCCGCCGGGAGGAGCTGGACGAAGTGGCCCGGTTGAGGGCTTAGTGTTCCCTGCTTAGTGTTTGACTTCTTATGTTGTAAAGTGTGTTTATTTGTGCCGATGTTGACGAGGTATTTTTGCCAGTCGCACACTGTGCTCCCCTGTTTTTCTCCTCCCCTCCCCTCTTGTTCTCCCCTTTCCTCTTCCACTTTTACCTCCCAGTCGCCCTGTCCTGTCCCCCCCTCGTATGCAAAGTTGTATATGTACGGACGTGGAAGTGACAAGTCGCCCATTCTCGCTCTCTCTTAGGCTGCTGCCCCCGCGACCCGACCTCGGATCGACGGATGGAACGTTTTTTGATGTTTTCTGTAAAGATTGTACATTGTCGGAAACGCCCGTTGGTCTTCTCGGGAGAGCACAAGACGCCACAAAATAAGCCCCAGAAAATCCCTCGTTTGGGGTTTTCCCTGAAAACCTCTGGTCTTACGGAACACAAACACTCCAAGCCAGAAACCAGCGTGTTTTTCACATCTTGTTTCCTACCGATGCTCCCATCGATCGGCCACCGGTTAGTATCGGCCGATTTGTGATCAGCCTATGGCGATAAATCGAGTAAGGAACTCAAACAAAGCACGAAAATGAGCCATTTCAAGAACCAATACCAGCAAATGATATTTACAAAGTACAAGGAAGAAGAGTCCTGTTCCACTGCGGCCATACGATGGTACGTTCAGTCACAAAAACACTTACTGCCAACTCTTATTATTTGTTATTTCATTGAATCTTTTTTCTGTGTGAGTACTTTGTCTGTTTCTGTGCTCGCTCGTTATCCAACTACTGTATGTTTCTGTCAACTGTTAACCTTCCATCAGTTACCATGATATGTTTATCATTATTATCATTATGAAAACCAAGTCGGTCATTTTGCTGGCATCGATAAATTGACGTGCGCGTGCGTGTTTGTTTTCCACTCTCTCCTCTCGCTTTATCTCACGGGCTGTATGAGATTTCACTCTGCGCATCGGTGAAGTTACAGCGGTAGTTCCCCTCACTGTGCCGGGACTGCTCTCTCTCTCTCATGGTGCGGGGAGCTCGCACGGGAAGAGTGTGCTCATTCACCGCGGCATGTTCTCACAAACACAAACCAGCCCTCTCTTGAGCTAAACATGTCGAGGTGGAAACCGGAAACATCAGTTAAGTCAGCGAAAAAATGTTGATACTCTTACTAGCCACCGAACCAATAGCCGGGATAAGTTAGCTGGGTTAGCTTGGTTTAGCGGAGCAGCATCTTCTGTGCCTCACACAGATGCACGACACTCGAGTACCATCTAGTGACACAATGATCATTGAAAGATAAACTTGATGATAATATGGTCATAAAAAACGGTCAAAATCATCGATTATCGTCGATAATTTATAGCACAATTACCAACCAGCAAAATTAGTTATCGTGACAGGCCTACACTTGGCCATAGTCAGAACACATTTTCAACACACATCACATTTCCAGCCTTCAAAATAAGAGCGGTGCACGTCCTATCTAATAGTGGTAATAAAATAAGGGTGTCATAAAAATAGATTACATGGATAACATGATTACAATTTTATTTCAAGGATCTTTACATTCCTTTCTTTCCTTTCTTGAGAAATGAAAGTTTATTGCTTCTGATGTGATGCGCTGGCATTATTATGCAATTATTTGAAGAAATGGTCTCAAAAAAGTTGTCAATAAGATCGATTGTCGACAATAATGTGTAGGACAATTATGGTCCAGCAAAATTTGTTATCGTGCCAGGCCTAGCTGTTCTAGAATTTATTTGCAGCGATTACAACCTTGGCACCTGTCTTATCACAATGTTATTTTACCTTATTTTCCTGTGCATTTGAAACTGGCAAAGAGTACATGATGGGATCACGCTGGCGAGAGCGGAGTGTCTTCAGGGTTAAATGATGTTTGGAAACACACGCCGCCCCTTGCGTAATGACCTGATGCAATCGCTCCACTTGGCAGGTGAGGGCCTAAGGCGGCTTGGCACGCGCCCGCTAGTCTTTCCCAAACGTCACGTCCGCTAAACGGCTCTTTTTTTAAATTGTTTTTTAATTCTCAAAGCTATTTTGAATAAAGTCACGTGCTTTAGCACTCGTACTGGATCTTTTTTTGGAGGGTCTTTTTTCGGAGAAGAAAAGTAATCATAAAGTTGTAAAATGGCAAGAAAAAAGTTGGAATTTCACAAGAAAAAAAGATTGATATTTTTCAAGGAAAAAAGTAGTACCAATATGTTAATGTTATTTTTATCATTATTAGTGGTAATGAGGGTGACGGTCATGATAAGTGGTAATAATAATGAGAAATACAACAATATGTAATATTGTTATGATTATTGTTGCCTGATATTATTATTATTATTTTACTTTTATATTTGTCTGCCTTCTTAATTGTTTTGTGTACATTTCAAGTTTTTTTAAGTGTATTGAACCTGTTGTTAATTCAATAAATTCTTATATAATTATTATTTATTATTATTATTTATTTGTTATAATTATTATTAATTATTTTTTAGAATAATATAATAATTGCAACTGGACTGCATTTCCAATAAAAATAATTATCATTATAATAAATAAATAAAAAGGAAAAAGTAGTACTCCTCGCAAGAATAAAGTTGTATTTTAAATTTTTTTTTTCTTGCCATGTTATGAACTCAGTCAAGTCATAGTATGACGAGAAAAAAATCGGCATTTTGGGGCGGGGAATGAAGTCATAATGTTTTGTTGTTGTTTTTTAAACATTTTAGGAGAAAAAAGGTCTTATTTTGGTGCAACAACGTGACATGAAAAGTTACGAGAATAAAGTCATATTTTTGGGGGTAAGGATTTTTTTCAAGGAAATAAAAGTACTTCTCTTGCAAGGATAAAGTTGTCATTTTTGGGCCAAAAAAAGTTGCATTGTTTTGAAAATTAAGCCGTAGTGTTACGCGAGAATAAAGTCACAATGTTTTTTCTAAAAAGTGTTAGAGAACCAAGGTTTTATTCTTACAAGATAAAGTCGGAATTGTATGAGAATTTTGCCGTAATGTTACGAGAAAAAACAGAATTTGCTTGTAGAAAAAATGTAGAATGTGACATGCTACGTTATGTTGCGTTTTCACGTACTTCATTCACATTCCACTCCATCAATAACGTCCTAAAATAAAGTACAAAAAATTCAACATTGCAGTTGATAAAGTCGTAACTGTATGAGAATTTTGGCGTAACATTACGAGAAAAAAACAGAATTTGCTGGCAGAGAAAAGCTAGAATGTCAGATGAAAGTTGGAAGGTTAAAGTCATCTTTTTCAGACATGAAAAGTTATAAAATAAAGTTGTAAAATTCCAAGAAAAAAAGTTGGAATTTCATTTTTTTGTACTACTCTTGCAAGAATACATTTGTTTTTTTTTCCCCTAAATGTTGCAACGTTATGAAAATGAAGTCATACGATTACGAGAGAAAATAATCACACTTTTATGAGAGTCGTACATTATGTTACGTTTTTACGTTACGTCCCATGAATAACATCATAAGTAAAGTAAAAAAAAATTCAACGTTGCAGCGAATAAAGTCGTAATTGTATGAGAATTTTGGTGCAGTATTTATATTTCTTATATTATTTTTATAATTTGCTCGCAGAGAAAAGCGACAATGTCAGATGAAACGTTGGAAGGTTTAAGTCACATTTTTCAGACTAGACAAGTTATAAAATAAAGTTGTAAAATTACAGCAAAAAAGTTGGAATTTCATGAGAAAAAAGTCAGTTTTTATGTTTTTACAGGAAAAAGTACGACTCTTGCAAGAATAAAATGGGTGTTTTTCCCCCAAAAAGTTGCAATGTTATGAAAAAGAGAAAAATCATACTTTAATGTCATCATATTAAAAAAAAAAACCATAACGTTAGAGAACCAAGGTTTTTATTCTTACAAGATCAAGTTGGAATTTTGGCCTAATATTACGAGAAAAAAATTGGACTTTTCTCGTAGAAAAAAGCTATCATGTAACATGAAAAGATGTACGGCTGACGTCATATTTTTCAGACAAGAAAAGTTATAAAATAAAGTTGTAAAATTACAAGAAAAAGAGAATTTTTTTTCTTTACAAAAAAAAAGTAAGTACTGGCAAGTAAGTACAAAATAAGCACTACTCTTTCAAGAATGGGGGGGGGAGAAACAGCTGCAATATTATGAAAAATAAGTCATAGTATTTCAAGAGAAAAATCATACTTTAGAATAAATACTGTAATTTCATAAGAATTTTATGAGAAAAAATGTGAATTTTCTTGTAGAAAAAAGCGACAATGTCAGATGAAAAGACTTAAGATTAAAGTCAGATTTTACAGACAAGAAAAGTTATAAGTTAAAGTTGTAAAATTACAAGAAAAATGCTGGAATTTCACGAAAAAAAAGTCAGGATTTTTTTTTTTTTTAACACTCTTGCAAGAATAAAGTGGGTTTCTTTCCCCAAAAAGTTGCAATGTTATGAAAATTTGTGTACAAAAAAACAACCACCTTTTGTGAGAAGAAATCATCATGTTACAAGAAAAAACCATAATTGAGGGGAAAAAAGACAACTTTATGAGGATGTTAGCATCATATGAAGAAAGAAATGCAGTCTTGTGGGAATAAGGATGGAGAACTGGTCCAGCCAAAGTCCACACTTGTGACTGCTACTGTATCGTCCATACTGTGTGTAGCATAGTGTCTAGTGCACATCGGATGACGATACGTTGGGTATTTTCGAAGTGTAAACGTGTACCTGAACTCTGACTTCAGGGAGGTTGACCTTCATGGCCAGCTCCTCGCGGCTGTACACGTCCGGGTAGTGGGACTTCTCGAAGGCGCGCTCCAGCTCGTGCAGCTGGTAGGTGGTGAAGGTGGTGCGGTTGCGTCGGTGTTTCTTCTTGGGCTGATCGTCCTTGCACGACTCCGGCGACTTGCCCTCGTCGCTGTCCGCGCTCTTCCTCAGCTCCTCCTCGCACTTGTTGGTGAAGAGGGCAGCATCTGCTCACACACACGCACACGCACTTTATATCAATAATACATATAATATTCTTGTTTTCTACTTATTTTCTTATGAGCAGCATTAAACATGAAACGAGCACCATGAAGCTACCGTACGTCACCGCACACGAGTCAAGCTGCCAATCCGCTGAACCTCAATGAAGCTCGTAAACTTCTAATCGGATTTGCTGGACTTGTTTCCACTCTTTATCTTCTCCTGAGGTAAAAGCAGCCCCCAAGCAAGACACCTTCAAATAATACACTGACTTGTACTTATTGTGGCCTGGTTGATTCTTATGATGTTTAATATATCGGGCAACAGGAGTGTAAAGGTGACTATGGGGTGTTATGTCATGTCTAGAGGGCTCTAATAATGTTAAAAAGCATAATAAGAAGGTGGTAAAAAAGTTTTCTATGTCTTATTTTCTCTTATTGTGTCTACTATATTGGGTAATATTAGTGTAAAGGTGACTATGGGGTGTTATGTCATGTCTAGAGGCCTCTAATAATGTTAAAAGCATATTAAGAAGGTGGTAAACAAGTTTTCTATGTCTTATTTTCTCTTATTATGTCTACTATATTGGGTAATAGGAGTGTAAAGGTGACTATAGGCGTGTTATTTCATGTCTAGAAGGCACTAACAATATTAAAAAGCATATTAAGAAGGTGGTAAACAAGTTTTCTATGTCTTATTTTCTCTTATTATGTCTACTATATTGGTAATAGGAGTCTAAAGGTGACTATGGGGTGTTATGTCATGTCTAGAGGGCTCTAATAATGTTAAAAAGCATATTTAGAAGGTGGTAAACAGGGTTTCTATGTCTTCTATGTCTTATTTTCTCTTATTATATCTACTATATTGGGTAATAGGAGTGTAAAGATGACTATAGGGGTGTTATGTCATGTCTAGAGGGCTCTAATAACGTTATTATATATATATATATATATATATATATATATATATATATTAAGAAGGTGGTAAAAAAAAAGTTTTGTGTCTTATTTTGTCTTATTATGTCTACTATATTGGGTAATAGGAGTGTAAAGGTGACTATGGGGTGTTATGTCATGTCTAGAGGACTTTAACAATGTTAAAAGCATATTAAGAAGGTGGTAAACAAGTTTTCTATGTCTTATTTTCTCTTATTATGTCTACTATATTGGGTAATAGAAGTGTAAAGGTGACTATAAGGGTGTTATTTCATGTCTAGAGGGCACTAATAATGTTACAAAGCATATTTAGAAGGTGGTAAACAAGTTTTCTATGTCTTATTTTCTCTTATTATGTCTACTATATTGGGTAATAGGAGTGTAAAGGTGACTATAAGGGTGTTATTTCACGTCTAGAGGGCACTAATAATGTTACAAAGCATATTTAGAAGGTGGTAAACAGGTTTTCTATGTCTTCTATGTCTTATTTTTTTCTTATTATGTCTACTATATTGGGAAATAGGAGTGTAAAGGTGACTATAGGGGTGTTATTTCACGTCTAGAGGGCTTTAATAATGTTAAAAAGCGTATTTAGAAGGTGGTAAACAGGTCTTCTATTTTTTATTGTCTCTTATTGTGTCTACTCTGTTGGGTAATAGGAGTGTAAAGGTGTTATGTCATGTCTAGAAGGCTCAATTCAATACTCGATAGATAGATTGTCCTATCTAGTCTTTGAGCATGAACTAATGCTCGAATGGAAGGCGAAACGACTTCTAAAACAACCTGAACAATTCAGTTGCAATAGAGTCAATGCCTTGACAGCTATATGCGATCATAGGACTGTCCTATCTAGTCTTTGGTCATGAATTGATAAACCCGCTCAGATGAGAGGCAAAACATCTTCTAAGACAACTTCAGCAGTCCAGATGCAATCAACTTAATGCCCTGACAGCTACATAGGACTAGATAGGACTGTCCTATCTAGTCTTTGAGCATGAACTGTTGCTCAGATGAGAGGCGAAACGTCTTCTAAGACAACCTGACCAGTCCAGTTGCAATCAACTTAATGCCCGGACAGCTAGACAGGACTAGATAGGACTGTCCCATTTAGTGTTCGAGGGTGAACTGATGCTCAGATGAGAGGTGAAACGTCTTCTAAAACAACCTTACCAGTCCAGCTGCAATTGATTCAATGCCCTGATAGCGAGATGTGACTAGATAGGACTGTCCTATCTTGTCTTTAAGCAAGAACTGATCAGGCCTGCTCAAATAAGAGGTGAAACATCTAAGACAACATGAACAGTCCGGTTGCAATCGATTCAATGTCTTGACACCGAGGTGGGATTAGACAGGACTGTCCTTTCTAGTCATTGAACATAAATTGATTAAAACTGCTCAGATGTGAGACAAAACGTCTTCTAAGACAACTTCAACAGTCCAGTTGCGATTAACTCAACGCCCTGAGAGTTAGCTAGGACTGTCCTATCTAGTGTGTGAGCATGAACCAATGAGGCCTGCTCGAATAAGAGGTGAAACATCCAAGACAACATGTACAGTCCGGTTGCGATCGATTCAATTCCTTGACAGCTAGATGGTACTAGATAGGACTGTCCTACCGAGTCTTTGAGCATGAACTGATGATGAGGCCTGCTCGGACGACACAACACAACCTGAAGCGTCCTGAACAATGAATTTCTCTTGGAGATGAATAAGGTACTGTATCTGTTTATCTACCTATAAGTGTGCATAGCTACGTACGTGTGCTACAGTGCTAACATTACACTCACAATTTGACATCGTTCTAGGTTAGCGTATTCACTGACGACAAGAAAAATGTCCCACGTCTGTAGCTGATTGACAGATAGTTGGCAGAGCTCCAGGCCGCATTTTAAGATGCGTAGCAAAGCCTCTTTCTTTTTTACAACTTCTTTTTCCCTCATGCACATCCACGGTGCCGGCTCATCCAGCTCGGCTCGGGTCAGAGGCGACACGGTATATACTGTACAGTTTACTGTACAGTTTACGGTACAGTTAGTAGCTACAATTGGGATTTGTCTTATTTTATCTGTAAAAGTCTGTTCCAATCTGCTTTCACAACTAACACATAACGTTTGTAGAACCAGCACACTGCAACCATGGGGCCCCCAGCAGGTACCCAAAAAACAACAGCCATCCACCTATTGAGGGAAGCAGCCACGTAACCACAAAGAACCTTCCACTGCAACCAACAGATGCTCTGCAACAAAAATGTTACGTTTTCAGAAGCAAAAATGGCGTGGGGTGTCATCAGGGCCACATAGTTATGCATAGATACGCTAACAACTTATACTGTATATATTTCAAGAAAAAGCTTTGTCATATACTGTAGGTGAAAAAGACTATGATTTATATCAACTTGGCTCTTTTTTGTCCCCTTTTTTGCTGTTGTTTTTTTCTATTTTCCACATATTTGAACTTTCTTCTTCAGTAATCTTCATACATTTTCTTCTTGCAATATTTTGACTTTATTCCCATATCAGAGTATTATATTTGTATGATATTATTACTTTTATGATTTTATTATTCGATTTTTCCACAACCTCATTTTCCAGAAACGACAACTTCAGTTTTGTTTTGTTTGTTTCTCATAATAATATGACTTTGGAAAAAAGAATGGATTTTTTTTACATGCTACTAAAATGACATCATTTCTCCTCATAACATTACAGGCTTATTCTCGTAAAAATTGCCACTTTTTTCCTTTTAGTATTTTGTCTTTATTCCGGTTAAATTACCGCTGCTTTTTGTTTCTAGTTTCTGCTATTTTTTTTCCAACTATTTCAACTTTGTTCTTGTAATTATGACTTTATTCCCGCAATATTTTCACTTCATTCTTGTAGCATCTGAACTTAACTACAGCTTTATTCATTGTTTTCTTTCTTTGGAAAATACTGTCTTTTTTTGGAATATTTCAACCCTAAAATGACATGATTTTTATTTCCATAAAGTTGTGACTTTTTTCTCCTAACATTTTGACTTTAATCTGGGAAAACTGCAGTTGTTTTTTTTTTTTTTGGTTTCTGCTGTTTTTTCCCCAACTATTTGAACTTTATTCTTGTAAATTGTCTTCTTGAAATTATTATTATTATTATTATTTTCCCACAATATTTCCACTTTATTCTCGTAGCGTTATAACGTTTTCCACAAATGAATTTTCCAAAAAAGTACACCTTTATTCATTGTTTTGCTTGTTTCTCACAATACTACAACTTTAGAAAACTTTACGCTACTAAAATGGTGCTATTTTTTCCTCACATTACCACGTTATTCCCATAAAATGACCACTTTTTCTCGTTAGACTACAACTTTTTTTCTTAATATTTTAACTTTATCCTTGTAAAATTACGGCAGATTTTGCTTTGTTTTTTTGTTTTGTTTTGTTTTCTTGTATATTATATTTTTTACCTTTTTTTAAAAACTTGAATTATTGTTTTCCAGCCCCGGGCTGCAAATGGCCCCCGGTGGCGCCATTTGGACACCCCCAATGTGCATGAATAAAGGATGTGGGATTTACAAGATGTAATATATAAATATCATATGCAAAACACCCATAAGATATGCAACATTTGTTCAAACTTGGTCATGAAAAGCTTGCTTCTCTGTCCCCCTCCGTCACACGAGCTCCGCCTACCCTGTAGATGAACCCCACCCACTGCGCTCTCTATCAAGCCTGGTCTCCCTGGAGGGGCTGCGACGTCGTCCCTCTGATTACCGTAATGACGCGCACGCAGTCTCACTTCAGAAACCACTGGAATCATTTCCGTAGTTCAAGACGTACGGTGATTTCGAAACTACGGCGTCCGCGTTAAATGTTTAATCGTTTGATTTGCAAAAAAATGTTCAAAAACTCGGACTTGATGTTTGTGTGTGGACGGCTAAAACTGAGCTCCCCGCAGGCACGCAACACTGACACGACGTTGAATAAACATTTAAACAATAAACATTTGAAGTTTAAACAACATTGAAAAATAGCTGTATTTGTCAAGGGACAAGGTTGCAGTGTACCATTGAAGCAACGTTGAAACAACGTTGCAAAAGGGTAAAATAGAGACAATTTTATTTGACTAGGATTATTCTTTTATCATTATTACTAAATATGTTTTGTCAACAGCAGAGTCCAAATGTCAAAAAAAGAGTCATTAAGGGTTCAAATTTGGTCAAAGCCCGACGCTGAATAAACGTTAGCAAATGCGCGTTGTTGTTGTCAAGCTAATTCCACAACTGATCAATGTTGCTTCAATGTTGTGTGCCTGCTGTGCCACAGCGCCAAACCTATCTGGGAATGTAGACGTCCTGTTAGGAGGTTCCACTTGCCACTTGGCTGTGGATGACGTGATTATCAGTTAGCAAAAGAGCAAAAGGAGCGGCAGCCAGCTTGCCGTCTGAGAAGGAGACGCGTTGATGGCCCGTAAAGGCGGCGTGGTCGTGCTCTTTCAAGTGGCGAGCCGGAGCGGAGGCGGCGACAATGCAGGGCGGGGAGGTCGCTTTGTGGGGCTCTCATTAAGCGGGGCCGTGACAAAAGGCCGGGTCGGGACAAAGGCCCGAGGTCGGGTGTGGTTCAGTGACCAGCTCTTGTGCCTGTCAGCCCATCGCAGCCGTCCGTCTGAAGGCCGCCCACTGTTTAGCAGCCAGCGCGCGGGGAGGGGAGGGGACGGGTTTTGGGGTTAGGGTGATGGACTCAGAAAAGTTGCTCATCCGAGGGGAAGGAAGTGGACTTCATGGGACAGTTGCGCACAAAGCAGTGATGTCACCAGCGGCCTGGTAGTTTGCAAATTCCACTTGAACTCAGACTCGACTGCTCACTTCCTTTTCATGGCTTACGTAAGAAGACATCACGTTCGTAGGGAGGATGTGTGCAAAGACCCCAATCGCTACATGTCTTTGTAAATGTAGCATAATCTGCACAGTAATCTACCGTAACATGTCATCTTTGGAAAAACAACTATTTGTTATGGTCTGCTAGCATCGGGGGCCAAGTCCAGCACTGACACAACCCACATGATGCTGAAAGTCCACATTCATTTCATGAATAAACCATGCAGTTGCGTTGCATCGATTGCAGCCTATTAGTGGTAAAAAAAAGGGCAAATTTTAACTTCAATCCCAGCCATTTTTCAAAAAACAACCCCTTCAGTACTTTTGACGGATCTTCCAAGGCACAGAGTATTGTGTTGTATGGTTATATAAACATGGAACCTACCAAAAGAAACATTACACTCCCCTCTTTCGTCAGAAAAAAACAGTTTGTTTCTACCTTTTTGCGCTATTTAGTAATCTGCAGTAAAACATACAGTAGGTAAGTTTCAGGAAAATATCAGTTCCTGACTAAAGAAGGGAGAAAAGCAGCTTTTTGTGAAAAGATACATTTCAAGCATAACTTTCACTTTGACACAAATATTGTTTGCTTTTGTGACATCTCAAATAACTGTTCATTTAAAAATATAACACCATGAACTCTTTACAGTTGTCACATTTGGAACTGAACTATGCATGTGTGCTCGTGCATGCGCTAAAATTTCATATTTTCATAGTTAGAGCATAGAAGACCTGTTTACAACCTGCTAGATATGCTTTTTAACATTATTACAGCCCTCTACAAATGACATAACACCCCTATTGTCTCCTTTACACTCCCATTACCCAATATAGTAGACATAATAAGAGAAAAAAAGACATAGAAGACATAGAAAACCTGCTTACAACCTTTTAAATACGCTCTTTAACATTACTAGAGCCCTCTTGACATGACATAACATCCATAATCACCTTTACGCTTCTATTACCCAATATAGCAGACATAATAAGATAAAATAAGACATAGAAGACATAGAAAACTTGTTTACCACCTTCCAAATACGCTTTTTAACATGATTAGAGCTCTCTAGACATGAAATAACACCCCGATAGTCACCTTCACACTACTATTACCCAATATAGTCGATATAATAAGAGAAAATAAGACATATAAGACATAGAAAACCTGTTTACAACCTTCCAAATACGCTTTTTAACATGATTAGAGCCCTCTAGACATGAAATAACACCCCGATAGTCACCTTCACACTACTATTACCCAATATAGTCGATATAATAAGAGAAAATAAGACATATAAGACATAGAAAACCTGTTTACAACCTTCTAAATACGCTTTTTAACATGATTAGAGCCCTCTAGACATGAAATAACACCCCGATAGTCACCTTCACACTCCTATTACCCAATATAGTCGATATAATAAGAGAAAATAAGACATAAGAGGACTGGAGTGGTAGAGAACTGCGGCAGCATTAGGATTTTTCTATGAAATGAGTCAGATGGATGCATTTAGGATTGTGTGCCCTGTTGCTGAATGCTGTGCAGCTTATTGTGTTACGTTCATATGAAGCTAAATTCATCTGCGTCCGCACCAATGACAAGCATTTTCCTCCATTCTCATTTGCTGTTCTTGTGTCTTTGCCGGAGACGGCTTTCTTCAGGTCTTCCAGGTGGCGCTTCAAGTGCTTTGGCGCGCCTGTAAAGGCCTTTTTGGATCGTTATTTCCCCCCCCCCCCCCGAGTAAAGAACAAAGCAAGCTATAGCCTTAATTTCAACCCTGGACATCCTTCCTCCCAAATTCACAGAAATGATGATTTGTTGTGTCTGCCAGCGTGTCACCAAGCACCTGTCAGAGCCTCGACGCCAAAATAGCTTCAGATTACATTTGCACATAACAACACAACGCCGCCCCGTACATTCTAATCTGCACACAAGAGAAGAGAAGATTAGGCCGAATTCCACAAGGAGATGGGATTGGGTTTGGGGGGGGTGGGGGCATAAACCCCCCATGTACCATCTTGTTCTGTGATTTAGCTCTCAATCTCAGCCTATACAGCTCACTTCATGCACTCGCACACAGAACACACACAGAACACACACATAACACACACAGAACACACACATAACACACACAGAACACGCACAGAACACACACAGAACACACACATAACACACACAGAACACACACATAACACACACATAACACACACATAACACGCACATAACACACACATAACACGCACATAACACACACATAACACACACATAACACACACATAACACACACAGAACACACACATAACACGCACAACACACACATAACACACACATAACACACACATAACACACACAACACACACATAACACACACATAACACACACAGAACACACACATAACACACACAACACACACATAATACACACGCACGACATGTGTGCTCACTCTGCTACACTTCATATATCATAGCATGCAATAAATATTATTCTACAGTAATCATCAGCGTTCAACAATTTATTCATAAAATAAAATAAAATAAAATAAAATAAAATAAAATAAAATAAAATAAAATTAAATTAAATTAAATTAAATTAAATTAAATTAAGTTTGATGATGCATTGCAAAATATTTTAAATACCTGCTTATTTCTGTGAATATTTCATTTTTATTATTTAACCTGTTGCATGTCCAAAAGTGTGCAAATGAAATAAAATACAATTAAACTACATAAAATAAAATACAACATAAAATAATGTTTATATTTTGAAAACCTTTTTCCCCCAATTAGATCATTTATGACAAAAATATTCAAAATATGCCTTTTTGTCTGAATATTTTATTTTATTTATGAAATCTCATTTTATATATTATTATTTTTGACATAACATATTCAGCTCAATGATTTGTGGCAAAAATCTTTTAAATATGTGTGAATACTTTGCTGTTTTTATTTATGAAAGATTATTTTAGATATGATTATTACTCGTGTTATTTAACCTGTTGCTGAGCTTCGCAGGCAATGCTTGCATGTCAAATTCAATTAATTGTAATTATTACTACTAATATACAATTCAATTAAATTCTAACAACTGTACATATATTATTTTTTCAGGTTGCTGATTTATGGCAAAATATTTTTAATATCTGTTTTGCTATTTTTATATTTGTATTTATTTTTTAAATAATATATATATATTGAAATATTTGTATTTATTGATTTAGTTATTTTCTATATTATTCTTGTGATTTGTTGTTATTTAACCTGTTGCTGAGCTTAGCGGGCAACGCTCGCAGTCAAATGAAATGAAACTTCTCAGCTGAATAGAACGAAGCAGGCGAAAATGAAATGGACGTCCAACATGCTGGCGGAATATTTGCAATGCGTGTTTGTGTGAACGTCTTGCTGCTATTTTACACTGGAAATGAAGTCAATTGGAATATCTTAGTTGCTGTAGCGTGGTAGCGGTGCTAAACGGATCATTTCTGTACATTTTGGAAAAGGTTTCATGGATGACCAGGCGGCATGTAGTCCTTGCTGATTGGCTGGGAGAAGTCACATGGCTGTGGCCCCTGATAGCGAGGAGTGAGGCGTGTATCTGGAGCTTGGAAGTTACTAGAAATGTGCTTCCTTGCGTCCCTGCGAGTAAAAGTTGTGCAGCGTGCGTGCGTGCGTGCGTGCGTGCGTGCGTGCGCCCACTCACCCTGGTACCGGTGCTGCTGCTCTGAGCCGTCATCCCCGAGGGTGCCGAGGTGGCCGCTGTAGGACGGGTGGGACTCGTGCTGCTTGCCGGCCTCCGCCAAGGCCTCTATGCTCACCTTCTGCGGCCCGGGGGCCCCCGTGGCGGGGCTGAGCAGGGAATCCTGATCTTTACTGAATCCCAGGATGACGTCGATGCTGTGGACGTGGCCCCCCACCGTGACCGTGCCTCCGCCTTTGGCCAGGTCGTGGAAGTTGGCGGGCGAGAGGCAGCTGTCGTCCACCATGCTCATGGTATCCAGTGATAAATGCATCCGAGCGTGCGGCCACTCAGCGGCTCCTGACAGGGAGGGAGGAGGTCTTAGGAGCGAGTGGGTGCAAATTGGAGGTCAGAGATCACCTCGTTACCTCGGGGGAGGCCTGACGTGCGTCTGAACCCGCTTAGCTGCGCGCGGTGGCGGGGGGGTCCTGAGTCTATGCCCTCTAGTTCGCATTGTCAGCGAGGAAGACGAAGACGCGCTCGTGACTTTCGGGGGAGAAGTCAAAGCTTTCTGTTGATTATTTAACGTGAGCACGTACACGTGCTTCAGCGCGCACCGGGCTTGCCTGCGTGATCATCGTACGAACGTCTAAGACGCACGTCATTCATGGGGGGGCGTATGCAGCCATGTATGAGCACCTGCAGTGCACACCCCCTTCATAGTGCAGCTTTCACGTAGATATACATCAATGTAGACCACTTTACACAACAGAATGCTTCATGTGCATTTCTTTATAAATATCTGGTCATTGATCTGAAGTCCTTTTTACTCATTCCTTTTTTTACTTTGTTCTATCACATGTTTATTTTATTAATGGAGTTCAGATACTTTCATCGTATTACTCGTACTTTTTTTTCAATGTTGAAACTTTTTATCAATTTTTCAATTTCATTTTGGACTTTTTTTTGGGGTTTGTTTTTTGTTATTTGTCGACCTCTCCATCTGTTGATGTGTGACTTTCTTGCTTTCCATACGTCAATATCATAGATTCTTTTCATTTTTAAACAAATATTTAGCTTGATATACTTCAATATCATGATTTTTTTACTTTTTAAACAAATATTTAGCTTTACAAACGTCAATATCATAATTTTTGTCATTTTTTAAAACATCTGTCTACTCGGTTTGCCCATCTGAATTCAAATATGAACTCTTAACAGTGTATTTTATTTGTACTTTGTTCTATCGTGTGTTTATTTCATGAATATTAATACAGTGTACATACTGTATGTTCACATGAACGATCAAACTTTTGCTTATGTTGAAGCTTTGCCACAAAGATGTCCTGCATATTTCAATGTGTACTTTGTGTTTGGTTACTCTTTTGTAATTTGTCTGTCCATCCATCGCATGAGTGACTTTCTTGCTTTCCAAACATATCATTGATTTTTATGTCCAAATTTTAATGAAATATTTAGCTTTTTAAACGTCAATATCAACATTTTTTTTCATTTTGTGTATTTATCTCAATTCAAATATGAATGTTTTTTTTTACTTTTTTCTAGATATTTTCATATTATTATTATTCTTATTATTATTATTTCTGAACCTTTTCACAAATTTCATCTCACATTAAATGTTTACTCGACAAATGCAAATGTTGGCTTTTTTCGGTGACATTTTTTGTCATTTGTGGATCCGTCCATCTGTTCATGTGTGACTGTCTTGCTTTCCGTATGTAACTTGTATTTTTTTTAACAAATATTTTGCTTGATATTTTGCTTCAATATCAGGATTTTTTCATTTTTAAAAAAATATCTTTTTAATCAGTTTATCCATCTAAATTCAAATATGAACTATTCATTCTGTTTATTTCTTTTTGGTTTGTTTTATGGTGCGTTTATTTCATGAATACATTTAAATACTTTCCTATTATTGATGAAATTATTATTATTTGTAATATTATTTTATATGTATATACAGCATATATGCTCCACACGGACTCCAGTTAGAGTATATAATGGCGTGTATACATATATATATATATATGTATATATATATATATATACATATATAAAGAGTAAAAGTGTCCCAACCTGCTGGTGGAAGTAAAGACGTTGATCAGCTGAGGCGCGTTAGTCCGCATTCACTCCTCCGCCGTCCACCCTTGGCTGTCACTTTGCTTTCCTCGCATCCCTTTAAGAAAAAGTCATTACGTGTGTTTAATCATGGAAAAGTCCGCTGAAGTGAGAAGAAAGTTTGGGAGTGGCGTGCACTGCAGCCACCGGCGAGGAAAAGAGGCGAGGAGGAGGAGCAGGCAGGCTGGAGGCAGGAGGAGGGATGAGGGATGAGGGAGGTGAAACAAGGAGATTAGGAGGAGGAGGAGGAGGGTTATTAATTGGAATCCTGATTGGCAGATGTTTTCTGCACAACTAATTGTATTAAATGTCCGTTTCATTGACGGCCACAGGAGGAGGCCTCGGCTAATGAAGACTTTCTTTCTTTTCTTTTGTCCCCACAAAAGATGCGCTCAGACTTTTCCCTCCACACGACCAACACGTCTTCACGTGACACACGCAGCACACGCTCGTTTACAGGTGATTTGCTGGGACACGAGCGTCACCTTTAAAACACAAACATGTCCTGATGAGATACGGTATGTTGTTTGTTGTTCGCTTGCTTTTCCCAGCGACGGCCACACAGTGAAAAATGAAAGGATGCAACTGATGAAGTATATATAAATATATGAAGTGTTTGCCTGGAAGTCTGTAGTACATTTCTCAAGTGTTTTATACATCAAATGAGATGTTCATCATATTGGAGGGGTGTAAAGTTGCCCTAAAAAAAATCGCTAATGCTAATCGCTAGCATGTATAATGCGCCTTCTACACCAGTTAGCCTTCAGCTAGCCTGTTTGTTTGAATGCATTTCTTGTAGGTGTCACGTCATTGTTTTATCATTTTATGTGCTGCGTAAATCAGATTTCTTTCTGTATGTTTAGTTGTACAGTGATTCAACTTAGTAAAGGCTCTAAAAATGGAACTGCAAAGTCTTTGTTGCGAAACTGTTAACCGTGTGCCGAGCTAGCAAGGTTAGCGGGAGCGGAACAATTCATGTTAGCGTCACTCTTTGCTCTTTTTCCCCTCCGGTCATTTGCTGTTTTGGGTTCTTCTTTTCTAAATACTTCAGCTTAGCAAATAAATGATAAATTAATAATCATACATTTTAATTTTATGATATGACTTTATTCCCATAATATAAAACAACTTTTTTTGATTTGTTTTTCATCATATTAAAACTTTCTTTTCTAGAATTATTTGTCCTGAATATTTCAACTCAATGCTAATAAAATGACATTACTTTTCCTCAAAATATTGCGAGTTTATCCTTGTAAAATTGTGACATTTTTCTTGTTATAATACGACTTTATTCTCGGAATATTTTGACGTTATTCTCATTCTTATTTTTTTCCCCAACCCAATTCTCCAAAAATTTCAGCTTTGTTTTGTTTCGTTTGTTTCTTAAAATATTATAAATTATATTTTGTTTGAATATTTCATCTCTGTGCTACTAAAATGACATTATTTTTCCGTCACAATATGATGCTCTTATTCTCGTAAAATTGCACCATTTTTCTCGATAGAATTCAACTTTTATTCTCGTCATATTTGGACTTTTTATACTCATTATATTACAATCATTTCCCCAACCTAATTTTCCAAAAATGCCAACTTTATTTTGTTTTGTTTCTTATAATACAGTATCACAACTGATCTTTTTTTGACTTAATATTTCAACTTTATGCCAATAAAATGACATTATTTTTCCTCATATGACCAGTTTATTCTTGTAAAACTGCACCATTTGTCTTGTTAGAACATGACTTTTGCCTTTATTCCCATGATACTGTACCCTTTTCCAAATGTCATTTTCCAAAAATGACAACTTTATTTTATTTTGTTTGTTTCTTATATTACAGCTTAATTTTTTTTCATTATTTCAACTCTGCGCTACTAAAATGACATTATTTTTCCTCATGATATTATGAGTCTATTCTTGTTTTTTCTCTTCACATTTTCACTTTAATTCCCATAATATTGTAATTTTTTCCATTTAAAAAAATACAGCTTTGTTTGTTTCTTAAAATGCTGCAACTTTTGGAAAATATTTTAATTCATATTTTATAATTCATATTTTGTATTAATATTTCTACTATGCCATTAAAATAACATAATTTTTCCTCAAGTTTATTTTTGTAAAATTACATCAATTTTCTTGTTAGAATACGACTTTATTCCCATAATATGACAAGTTTTCCCCAACCACATTTATAAATGTTTTATGTTGTTTCTTATGTTCCCTTTTTTTTATTTAATATTTCAACTCTACGCTACTAAAATTACTACAATTATTTTTCCTCATAATATTACCGGTTTATTCTCATAAAATTGCAACATTTTTCTCGTTAGAATATGACTTTATTTTCAATATATTTTGATATTTCTTACGTCTCATATATTTATAACATATGTAACTTTTGGATCTTAATATTTCAACTTTGTGCTAATAAAATGCTAATATTAGCAGTTTATTCCTGTCAAATTGCAACATTTTTCTCGTTAGAATATGACTTTCTTTATTCTCATATTCTAACTTTCCCCACAGCCTAATTTTGCAAAAATGTCAACTTTACTTTGTTTGTTTCTTATATTACAATTTTTAATTAGTAAAAAAACTTCATATTTCAACTTCATGCTAATACTGTACATTTTTTCCTCATAATATTACGAGTTTATTGTCGTCAAATTGTGACAAATGACAGCTTTGTTTTGTTTTTTCTTGTAATATTTTGACATTATTCTTATAAAATTATGACAGATTTTTTAAATGTTTTTCTTTTTTAAATGTTCTTGTACATAATTATATGCTAAATTCTATTTTTCAAATGGCCCCCGGGCCACACTTTGGACACCCTTGCATTAGTGTGTGAAGCAGATGTACTGTATATCCGTGGTTCGTTTCTTTAATCGACCCGTGGCACATTGTTGGAGCAAAATGACACCAAAAACAAAAAAAACCCAGCAAAAACTTAACTTAACAAGTTAGCGTTGCTCTGGTAACGTACGAGTTCCGTTCTAGCTTATTACAGTCAGATGACAAAACACAACTGCTGAGCCTCCTTAGCGCTGTAACAACATTGGTTGTGCTGCTGCTGTGTTGTGCAAAGACGAGGATCATGTGGTGAAAGCTAGCCAGCTAGCGCATAGGTTGGTAGATTAAAGGAAGGAGGCGAGGCCACGGAGTTCCAGGCTGATGCCAGCTTAGTGTCCTAGAAATCAGCCATGACTCCAAAGACACTAAAGAGATTTCCTGTGACCTCAAGCATACCTAAGATATCTTCTTACTTTTCTCAAGCATACCTAAGGATATCGTCGGACTTTTGCAGTAAAAAAAGGCAACCTTCATGTGAAAAGGACTTGAAGGTGAAGCCATGATTTGAAGTGTTTTTATGGTGTTGCTGCAATAAAAGAGTTCAATCCGTCCTGCGGAGGACGGACTTCCCGTTATTAACCTCATGAGCTTGTTGGCGCCAACAATGATTCATACCTGCCCTTGTTGGGGCTCGTCGCCTGTTTTAGCAGACGGGTTGTCTTCAAAAATATTCAGCATTTTCATTGCTTTTTGAGCTTGCCTGTCAACATTTGCATTTCAAAATAAGGGACACTTCCTGGAAAATGAAGGAAATCCTCGTCTTTCCGCCCCTGCCCCCGTGCAACCGTGTTCTTTTTACTGCCAGACTATTCCAATGAGAAGGAAGGACAAAAACAGGAGCAGAGTCGTCCCTCGTTCATAGCATAGCATAGCATAGCATAGCATAGCATAGCATAGCATAGCATAGCATAATTCCAGACTGCGTTCCATTCATTTCCACGGTATTGGAGTCAATGTTAATAAGTAGAACTTTTTCGTGGTTCGAGCATAGGAAACCTGCTAGATACGCTTTTTAACATGATTAGAGCCCTGTAGACATGAAATAACACCCCTACAGTCACCTTTACACTCCTATTATTCTTTGTTTACACCACATTGCGCAAGTCTTAGGCAGCAGGGACCCCGGATGGCCGCGAGCTTGCAAGCTAACCATATAGCCTCAAATTTATTTCTTCTAAACTTAAGAAGCCAAAAACTACGACGTATATGGATTGAGGGCCACGTTGAAAAAAATGAGATTTCGAGAATAAAGTCGTGAATTTACGAGAAAAAAGTTGTACATTTGCAAGAAAAGAAGTCGGAAATATACAAGAAAAAAATTACGTAAATTTACGAGAATAAAGTTGTAAATTTATGAGAAAAAAGTAATAAATTTGCAAGAAACAAAGCCGGAAATATACAAGAAAAAATGTCGTAAATTTACCAGAATAAAGTTGTACATTTAAGAGAAAAAAATTTGTAAATTTACAAGAAAAAGTGGTACATTTACGTGTGTAAAGTTGTACATTTACAAGAAAAAAGTCAGAATATTACAAGAATAAAGTCGTCAATTTACAAGAATAGTCATAAATTTAGGAGAAAAGTCATATTACAAGAATAAAGTCGTAAATATCGGAGGAAAAAAGACATAAATTTACAAGAATAAAATGGTAAATTTATGAGAATAAAGTTGTGAATTTATGAGAATCAAGGATAAAGCTTTATTCCCGAAACATTATGACTTGTTCCCAACCTAATTTTCCAAAAATGACAACTTCATTTTTTGTTTCTTATATTAAAAAATATGTAATCTTATTTTTTGTTTTCTTTTTTTAATATTCCAACTTTTTGCTAACTAAAATATCCTGATAATATTACAAGTTTATTCTCGTAAAATTGCGACTTTTTTCTCTAAATATTTTGACTTTATTCTCACAAATGACAGCTGTTTTTTCCCATTGTTGCTGTTTTTCCCCAGCTATTTGAAATTTCTTCTTGTAAATGTTCTTGTAATTATGATTTTATTCCCATAATATTATGACTTTTTTCCACAGCCTAATTATTTCCAGATTACCACTTAATTCTTTATTTTGTTTGTTTCTCATATTATATTGAAGAAAAACAACATACTTCATCCATCCATCCATCTTCTTCCACTTATCCGAGGTTGGGTCACGGGGGCAGCAGCCTAAGCAGGGAGGCCCAGACTTACTGTACTTCTCCCCGGCCACTTTGTCCAGCTCCTCCCGGCGGATCCCGAGGCGTTAGTCTCTCCAACAAGTCCTGGGTCTTCCCCGAGGCCTCCAACCGGTCGGACGTGCCCTGAACACCTCCCCAGGGAGGCGTCCGGGAGGCATCCTGACCAGATGCCCGAGCCACCTCATCTGGCTCCTCTCAATGCGGAGGAGTAGCAGTTCTACTCCGAGTCTCTCCCAGATTACAGTGGTTCTCACCTTACCTCTAAGGGAGAGCCCAGCCGCCCTATGGAGAAAACTCATCGCTTGTACCCGCCATCTTGTCCTTTCAGTCACTACCCAAAGCTCATGACCATTGGTGAGGGTAGGAACGTAGAACGACCGGTAAATTGAGAGCTCTCTCTTCACCACAACGGACTGATGTCCGCATCACTGCAGACGCCGCACCAATTCGCCTGTCGATCTCGCGCTCAATTTTTCCCTCACTCGTGAATAAGATCCCGAAGTACCTAAACTCCTCCACTTGGGGCAGGATCTCATCCCCAACCCGGAGATGGCACTCCACTCTGTTCCGGGCGAGAACCGTGGACTTGGACTTGGAGGTGCTGATTCTCATCCCGGCCGCTTCACACTCGGCTGCAAACCGATCCAGTGAGAGTTGAAGGTCACGGCTCGATGAAGCCGAAGGACCACATCATCTGCAAAAAGCAGAGACTCAATCCTGCAGAAACCAAACCGGAACCCCTCAACGCCCTGGCTGCACCTAGAAATTCTGTCCATAAAAATAATGAACTCAATCGGTGGCAAAGGGCAACCCTGGAGTCCAACCCTCACTGGAAACACGTCAGACTTATTGCCGGTAATGCGAACCAAAGTCTGACACCAGTCATACGGGGAACAAACAGCCTAGCCGGTCCGATACCCCATACTCCCGGAGTACTTCCCACAGAATTTCTGGAGGAACACGGCCGAATGCCTTCTTCAAGTCCACAAAACACACGTGGACTGGTTGGGCAAAATCCCATGCACCCTCAAGGACCCTGCTGAGAGTGTAGAGCTGGTCCACAGTTGCACGACCAGGACGAAAAAAATACTGCTCCTCCTGAATCCGAGATTCAACTATCTGGCGGATCCTCCTCTCCAGAACCCCTGAATAGACCTGACCAGGGAGCCTGAGGAGTGTGATTCCACGATAGTTGGAACACCCCCCCCCCGGTCCCTCGTTAAAAAGGAGGACCACCCTGGTCTGCCACGCGATGCTGCAGAGTCGTGTCAACCAAGACACGCCCACAGCATCCAGAGCCTTAAGGAACTCTGGATGGGCGGATCTCATCCACCCTCAGGGCCCTGCCACCGAGGACCTTTTTGACAACCTCAGCCCCAGAGATAGGAGAGCCCACCGTGGACTCCTCAGGCTCTGCTTCCTAATTGGAAGACGTTGTAGGTGTGATTGAGGAGGTCTTCAAAGTATTCTTTCCACCGATCCACAGTATCTCGAGTCGGGGTCAGCAGCACACCACCCCCACCATACACGGTGTTGACTGTACACTGCTTTCCGCCTCCTGAGACGGCAGATGGTGTTCCAGAATCTCTTCGAAGCCGCCCGGAAGTCGTTCTCTGTGGCTTCTCCGAACTCCTCCCACGTCCGAGTTTTTGCCTCTGCGACCGCCAGTGCCGCAGACCGCTTGGCCTGCCTCCCTGTCAGCTGCTTTCGGAGTCTCACAAGCCAAAAAGGCCCGATAGGACTCCTTCAGCTTGACGGCATTCCTCACCACTGGTGTCCACCAACAGGTTCTGGGATTACCGCCACAACAGGCACCAACCACCTTACGGCCAAAGGTCCGATCAGCCGTCTCGACAATGGGGGCACGGAACATGGCCCATTCTGACTCAATGTCCGCCACCTCCCTCGGAACATGGTCGAAGCTCTCCCGGAGGTGGGAGTTGAAACTCCTTCTGACAGGTGACTGCGAGTTGTTCCCAGCAGACCCTCACAATACGTTTGAGCTTGCCGGGTCTGACCGGCATCCTCTCCACCATCGGAGCCAACTTACCACCAGGTGGTGATCGGTTGACAGCCCTGCCCCTCTATTCATCCAAAAGTCCAAAACATATGGCCGCAAGTCCGATGGTACGACAACAAAGTCAATCATGGAAGTGCGGCCCAGGATCTCCTGGTGCCAAGTGCACATGTGGACACCCGTATGCTTGAACATTGTGTTTGTTATCGACAATCTGCGACGAGCGGTTCAGATCGGGGGGGGGGGGGCCTTAATCGCAAGTCACGCCTCTCCAGGTCTCACTGTCGCTGCCAACGTGAGCGTCCCCCAGCAGAACAAGGGAATCCCCTGAAGGGGACACTCTCCAGTACTCCCTCTAGAGATTCCAAAAAGGATGGGTGTTCTGAACTGCTGTTTGGCGCATAAGCACAAACACTCAGGACCCATCCCCCTACCTGAAGGCGGAGGGAAACTACCCTCTCGTTAACCAGGTTAAACTCCCAACATATAGCTCACAAGCCGGGGCGCAACAAGAATTGCCACCCCTGTCCGTCGCCTCTCACTGCCGGCAACGCCAGAGTGGAAAAGTCCAGCCCCTCTAAAGAGGACTGGTTCCAGAGCCCTTGCTGTGCGTTGAGGTGAGTCCGACTATATCTAGCCGGAACTTCTCAACTTTGTGCACCAGCTCAGGCTCTTTCCCTGCCAGAGAGGTGACATTCCACGTCTCAAGAGCTAGCTTCTGTAGCCGAAGATTGGACCGCCAAGGTCTTCACCCGACCCCTTTTGCCCCTTCCATGAGTGGTGAGCTCAATGGAGGGTGAACGCATGTTGTCTCTTCGGGCTGTGCCCGGCCCGGCCACCAGACGCTCGCCATCACCCCTACTCCAGGCCTGGCTCCAGAGGAGGGCCCCGGTGACTCGCATCCGGGCAAGGGAAAACGTGGTCCAATGGTTTGTTTCATCATAGAGGTCTATTGAGCCACTCTTTGTTTGGTCCCTCACCTTGGACCTGTTTGTCATGGGTGACCCTACCAGGGATATAAAAATCCTAGGATCATCAGGACACGCAAACTCCTCCACCACGATAAGGTGGTAGCTCAGGGAGGAGATGATAACGCACTGCTTCTTTAATATTCCAACACTATCCTACGAAATGGCATCATTTTTCCTCATATTACAAATGTATTCTTGTAAAATGGTGTGTCTCGTAAAATTACTGCTGTTTTTTTTTTTTTATCTCTGATGTTTTCAATTTCAAATTTCTTCTTGTAATTTTGACTTTATTCCCGTAATATGACTTTTTCCCCCAAAATTGCAACTTTATTTTGCTTGTTTCTCATGTTACAATTTAGAAAAAAATATATTTTTTCTTTAATATTCCAACTCTATGCTACTAAAATTACATTATTTTTCCTCAAAATATTACAAGTTTATTCTCGTAAAATTGCTACTTTTTTCACTTCATATTTTGACTTTATTCTCCTAAAATCACTGCTGTTTTTTCCATTGTTGATGTTTTTTTTGTTGTGTTTTTTAATTTCGAGCTATTTGAACTTTGTTCTTGTAAATTTTCTTCTCATAATTGTGACTTTTTACCCAACCTAATTTCCCCCAAATTACAACTTTTATTCCTTGTTTAAAAAAAAAAAAAAATTTTAAAATGTCTTTTTTGAAAAATATTTCAACATTGTTACTAAAAAAGTTTTTTTTGTGGTAAAATTATAATTTTTTTCTCACTCGATTTTTCTGTTAATATTTTAACTTTATTCTTGTCAAAGTACTGCTGATTTTTACTACTTGCAACTTCAAATGAATGCAGCCTGCAGGTCGAGTCCACTCCATGATGCTCTGTATTATTTATAATGACATGAATCCACCTTCGCCGCCTCACTCTTCCCTCCTTTGCCTCTGTCCGGCCACACCCCCACCTCCACCCCCACCCCCCTCAGTAAGCTGACACTGCGCATTTACACGTTAGCTGCTTTTAACTTTAATAGGATCAGGACGACTTATGTTGTCATTTGATAAAACCAAGCAGCTTGAAAACTACACTGCGCCCCCTTAGCCAATTTCTGCACAGGATCCATGACAAACAAACACAAACACAAGAAAAATGGTGCAATTTTAGCAGAATAACTCATTATATGAGGAGGAAAAATAATGTCTTTTTGGTAGCACAGGGTTGAAATATTAAAGAAAAAAACATTTTCAACAAAAGTTGCAATATTGTTATTATTAAGAAACAACACAAAATGAAGTCGTCATTTTTGGAAAATCAGGTCTGGGAAAAAATGATAATATTATGGGAATAAAGTCAAAATATTTCAGTCGTTTTCTAACAAGACGAATGGCACAATTTTATGAGAATAAACTCATAATATGATGATATGATGACACTACAAAGACATTATTTTTGTCTTTTTAGTAGCATAGGGTTGAAATATTATACGTTGTAGCATAAGTTAGAAATACTAAAGAACAAAAGTTGTAATATTATGAGAAAAAAAACTAAACAAAGGGACAAAAGTGTGAAAACTGAAAATACAAAAAAAGGCAAAATCAGCTGTAATTTTATGACAATAAAGTCAAAATATTAAGAGAAAAAAGTCATATTGTAATGACATTAATGTCATCATTTTTCCGAGAATAAACTCATTAAATTAGGAGGAAAAATAATGTCTTTTTGGTAGCATAAGATATAAATAATAAAGAAAAAAAATCATTTCAAAAAGTTGTATTATTAAAAAACTAAAGAAAAGAAAAATAAAATAAATAATTTTTGGAAAACTAATTTGGAATAAAGTCATAATATTAAGAGAAAAAAGTTGCATTCACACAAGAAAACTATTGTAGAAAATAATGTCTTTTTAGTAGCATAGGGTTGCAATATTAAAGAAAAAAAGTTTTAATATTATGAGAAAGAAAACAAAACAAAACACAGGAAACCAAAAGTGTGTCCAAAGGGCGGCCCCGGGGGGCATTTGCAGCCCGCAGCTTATTTTTAACGGCCCGTGGCACATTCTGACGAGAAAATTTAAGAAAAAAAACTCTAAATATTAAGACAAAAAAAATCAAATTGGAACGAGAAAAAATGTCGTAATGTATGATGAAAAATGTCATTTTACGGGCATAGAGTGGAAATATTCATGAAAAAATCATTTAAAGCTAACGTAATATTATTTTTAAGAAACAAACAAAAAAAGAAGTTGTCATTTTTGGAAAATAAGCTTGGGGAAAAAAATGATAACATGGGAATAAAGTCAAAATATCGAGAGAAAAAGAATCGTATTCTAACAAGAAATCTGTCGTAATGTTCATGGCCTGCGGCACATTCTAAAGATAATATTTAAGAAGAAGACTGACAAAAGTGTGCTCGACCTGACCTAATTAGCCAGACTGAAGCACGTTGTGGGCTAAACATACACGTCTTAGCGGGATTGTTCTTAGCAGACAAGCTAATCTACACAACTGCTCAACCTATTGACCTAAAGGACTACATTTACTAGCTAACCAGAGCCAAACGCTCGAGGATAAACACAATTATCCGTTAGCACCATCATGATGCTGAGTTTCGAGGGAATCCATTAGCATACCGACAAGTTCAAAAGCGTGCTAGTTGTGGTTTTGCATGAGGATACGGGAGGCGACAAGTGCTTGGGGAAACTTCAAAACATCTAATTATAATTAATTAATAATAATAATTAATTTTTTGCGTAATTAGGACTTTAGGACTTTATTCCCATAATATTTTGACTCTATTCTTGTAATAACATTCTAACTTTTTTCGCAACCTTTTTTTTGGCCTGCAATGCAAACCGCCGTTGCCTGCAAACCGCTGTGGGATAAATAAAAAGTACATACAATACAATGCAAGCACCAACTGTGATGCTGGAATGATCAGTTTACATGTAGGTATTATTAGTAAATACTATACTACGATATCATAATGTACTATTAATAATTACAAGTATCATATTCATAATTAGATAATTAGGCTCCTTTCCATCATGGACAACCTGCATCATCTCCCCACATAAGAGCAGTTACAGTGGCAGATTACTATCACTGTCCTGCTCCACCTAAAGACAGAGCAGATCATTACTCCCCCCAGGCATGGCCTGAATGCCTCATGAGGGCAGCATAGGGGAGGCATTCGGACTCGATGCCCGAGCCACCCCAACTCCCTGAACTCGGAGCTCCTCCCGGATGACCGATGACTTCACCCTCTTTTAGGGTGAGTCCAGCCACCCTTGGAGGAAACTCATTTCAGCCGCTTGTACCTGCAATCCAAGTCGACCCGAGGCTCGTGACCATGGGTGAGGGTGGGACCAGAGATGGAGCAGTAAATTGAGAGCTTTGCCTTCTGGCTCAGCTCTCTCTTCACCGCGACGGTCCGGTACAGCGAAGCTTTATGTCAGGGGTGTCCACATTTTTTCCAGCGAGGGCCACATACTGAAAAATGCAAGGATGCAACTTTGGCATGTTGGTTTTATTTTTTACAGATAGCCTGCATCTCAGCAATATCGACCTTGCCCTTTTTTCCTTTTTTTTTGGGAGGCTGAGGAGTGTGATCCCCGATAGTTGGAGCACACCCTCCTGTCACCCTTCTGGGAAAAAAGGGACCACCACCCAAGTTGTCTTTGGTTTGAATAACCCAGCTGGTAGCAAGCATCACGTCCTTCCGGTGGAAGAAGTGAAGAAGAGAGACATGTTTGGGATGGGGGGAAAAAGTAAAATATCGCATTAGCATGCTTGACTTAATGCTGATTAAAAGACAGCTTGTTGTCTGTCAAACTAAAGCAGAAAGGCCACCTTAGGAGGCTTTAGAGCCAACGTTAACATATGGCCACGGGGATGGCAAAAAGCACACCCCAGTTAGCAGCACCCAGCAATCCTTCACGCAAACCTCCCATCAAAGGTTTATTAGAATTTTGGACATTGCTGTAAATCCTTGCAGGCGAAATTGCTGCTCATCCCATTACGGAGCTTGAGGCGAAGAACAGATTGAAGAAATAAATGCTATGGACCAGCCAGAAGGACACACGAAGGATCAAGCCTCAATTTGGGTTTGTGTCTCGCGGGACGGAGACAAATACCGAGCTTACACGGATTGAAAGCTCATCCGATGTGACAACAATCCAGGAAAAGACGCCTCATTGTCTGCTCACCCTTCAAGTGAAATTCATTGTGGAGCTGCAGCAAATACACATACAGTATGATGTAACCTTTCATTACAACTTCACTTCCAATATTTCATTCCCGACCAGATTTCTTTGGCATAACCCAAATACCAACGCATCACATTCACAATAAAATGCTGCAATGACAAGCTGATAGCGCAAATGATGAGCATAATAGTCACAGAAGGCTAACATGCTTAAACACTACATTTAATTCGAGAGAATGACAAATCCAACGACAGAACGCTCAAACCACATAGCGCTGATTCTAAATCAATACAATGCTAAAAATGGAATCTGCTTCAAGTGTTACAGTGTTAAAATAATAGAAGGCTAAGTTGAGGGAATGATAGCTCAAATGATACAATGCTGCACTTTTTCCTGTCAGGGGTCATCTGACGAGAGAAAAATGCTAACAGTATAAACATAAAATGCTTAAACGCTAAAACGGCGCTAAATTTCAATTGATAGAATGACTGATCAGACCATAGAACTCTAAAAAGGTCAAATGCTCAAATTACAGAATGCAAAGTTGATAGCTCAAACAGTAGAATGCTAAAGATGGAATATGCTAAAATAATTGAACACTAAATCGAAAGCATGACAGCTCAAACAATAGAATGCTAAAAATGGAATATGCAAAAGTGCTACAACGCTAAAATAACAGAACGCTAGGTTGAGGGAATGACAGCTCAAACGATAGAACGCTGCACTGTTTCAGTTTTTCCTGTCATGTGATGCCACAGCAAGAAGAATGCTAACAGTATGATGCTTGAACGCAAAATTTGAATCGATACAATGCTAACAATGAAATATGCAAAAGTGATACAATGCTAACAGAATGCTAAGTTGAGGCAATGATTGTTCAAACAATAGAACACTAACAAGGTTAGCTACTAAAACGATAGAATGCTAAAAAGGTCAGCAACTAAAACGATAGAACACTAAAAAGGTTTGCTACTAAAACGATAGAAAGCTAAAAGGTTTGCTACTAAAACAATAGAATGCTACAAAGTTTAGCTCCTAAAACGACAGAATGCTGTCACGATAAGACAACTAAACGCTAACACGGTACAACGGATGGTAGAAGACAGACATGAAGACAATCAATAGAATAATAAATACAGTAGATAAAATGGTTTGTAAAATATTAAAAGCATAGATAGAGTATATACTGTAGATAAATAGTGCCAATTAAAAAAACATACATTTATAGTAAGTACACACAATAATAAATATTTCTTCCTCCAGTCAAGGAACATATCTACCAATAGAAGATGATTACTGGAGTTGTTATGGAGGACGCCTGACACCATCAGCACCCAGAACCCGGGCTGTGTTTATGCATCTGCTGTTCCACTTTCTCCCTCAGTTTGTGAAAAGCAGGTCTTTTGCGAGGGTCCTGGTCCCAGCAAGCCGTCATAAGGGCGTAAACAGCGGGGGGGCAGTCGCCCGGGGCCTCCATGCGGTAGCCTCCCTCCACTCGCTCTTTCACCTCCTTGAGAGACTGCAGCGCAGCAACGGAAGAAGATGCATTCAGAACTCAACTGTCCATCAACTATAATCATATAGCTGCTACAGTATATCAGGGCCTTTCAACCCCCCCAAAACGCATTTTCTTGTTAAATTACAACTTTTCTCACTTAGCATTTTCATTTTAGTCTTGTAAAATTGATTTTTCCATTTTTGCTGTTATAGTTTTGTTAAATAGCTTTAGAAGTGGCACGGGCCAATAAAAAAAAAAAAAAACAGTTCCGCAAATGGCCCCCGGGCCATACTTTGGACACCCCTGACATACCATCTTTGGGTATGGTTGACGACCGTAGGAGAAGATTTCCCACAGAAGAACACCATAACTCCAAACATCAGACTTTGTGGAGAATTTCTGCAGTATCAAGACAAACATTGGACAAATGAAAACATTCAAACGGGCCCATTAAAAAAATAAAGCATCTTCCGTCATGGGCCTGGCATGACATTAGGTAGACTTTAACAATGGGATGAGATCCAACACAACGTTAAATCATTACAGAATTGCTTTAGCGCTTTCTGCATAATCTCACTCAGTGCTATCACGCACGTTAGCATGATAGCACTTCAGCTATTTTACTCATGTCAAAATGCAAATATGGCAAACATGGCGTGCTGTAGGAACACAATAGAACTTGGCACTGACAGAACTAAGCACTACCTTGCCAGGTGCTAGCATGCTAACTGTTAGCATGATCGCATTCTAGCTATTTTACTGCAGGAATTTTCCCCATGGTGGTAGTTTAGTGTATGAACGCACAAATTTATACTGAGTGCAGAAAAACGTTTAATCTCATTAGACCATGAAGGTGCACCTAGCAGGTAGTTGTTGGTAATAAGTGATCTATAAATGCTCCATCCACCAACCTCCTTCCCCAGAGCTTCAGGGGCGCTCCATTTGACAGGCAGTTTGGCCCGTTGGTTATCGGACACCTTGGAAGCAGCCCGGGTTAGGCCAAAGTCGCTGACCTTGGCCACCGTGTCATCAGAGACCAGGATATTGCGAGCGGCTAAGTCTCTGTGCACCAGCTTCTTGGACTCCAGGAACTCCATTCCCTCACACACATCACTGTAGACACGGTGGATCATCCATAAATACTACATACGAGTAAAACATATAAATATACTCACAGTGCAAAGCCAAGCAGCTGCACGGAGCTGATGATCGAACGGCCTCTCGTCCGAAGAAAGTTGGCCAGGTTTCCCTGCAACACGTTTATAAACACACAAAACATTCAATATTTATTTATTGATTTATTTATTGTATTAATGTCTCTTCTGTTGTTGTTGCTTAATTTATTGGTATTTATGTTTCTGATGTTCTTATTCTTTTTCTTGTGTTTTTCTTTCTTTCTTTTTCTGGGAGAATGAACAGAACAAGAATTTCATTGCATAGCAGAACCACCAGTTTTACTGTGCATATGACAATAAAGCTCTTGAATCTTGAATTTACTGTATTCAAAATGTAGAAAATGTCATCAGGCTCTATGGCAAAATACAACACTGGTCTGTGCACTGTGTTTATAGAACATTAGGGTTTTGGCTGGACTGGAGGGTACTTCGGGTACTCCGGGTTGGGAATGAGGTCCTGCTCCCGGTGGAGGAGTTAAGTATCTCGGGGTCTTGTTCACGAGTGAGGGAAGGTTGGAGCGTGAGGTCGACAGGTGGATCGGTGCAGCGTCTGCAGTAATGCGGGCGCTGTACCGGACCGTCATGGTGAAGAGAGAGCTGAGCAGGAAGGCAAAGCTCTCGATTTACCCCCTCCATCTATGTTCCCACCCTCAGCTGTGGTCATGAGCTTTGTATTGTGACGCAGAGGAGATCACAGATACAAGCGGCTGAAATGAGTTTCCTCCGTAGGGTAGCTGGACTCACCCTAAGAGACAGGGTGAGGAGCTCACTCATCCAGGAGGGGCTCAGAGTAGAGCCGCTGCTCCTTCACAAGGAGAGGAGCCAGTTGAGGCGGCTCGGGCATCTAGTCCGGATGCCTCCCGGACGCCTCCCTGGTGAGGTGTTCCGGGCATGCCCAGCCCGGAGAAGATCCCCGGGCCGACCTAGGACACACTGGAGGGATTATGTCTCACAGCTGGCCTGGGAACGCCTCGGTGTCCTCCCGGGGGAACTGGAAGAGCTGCTAGACTGCAGTCCCCCCCCCGAAGAAAGTGGATGGATGTATGGTTTTGGCTTAAAAAAAAAAAAAGATACTGAAGGTTACATTTGTACAATTGTGAAAATTGGAAGGGGTAGGAAGAAGCAGAGATTGTTTAACCCCACCACTTCTGTGTGCAGGAGTAGGGGGTACATGTCTGAAGGGGTACGCTGCTGTAAAAAGTTTGGACACAAGTGTGATCTACATGAAAGGTAATAGAAGCCGATGCAGCAAGTGCGTACCTTCATCATGAGCTCTGTGATGATGAGAAGGCCTTTGTGCAAGATGACACCCAGCAAGCCCACCAGGTTTTTGTGGCGTAATTTCCTGGAAGGAGACAAACCAAGACAAGTGTGCTTGCTGAGATGCACAGCAGTCAAACGGCATCACCTCCAACAGTTACAAATGTTGATATCAAACAAGGAAAGTGACGTACGTCATCACGGCGGTCTCTTGCAGGAAGGCCTGTGCAGTCACGTCAAACTTAATGGTCTTGACTGCCACCTTCTGGCCCAAATAGTCGCCTTCAAACACAGCTGGAGGACACCGTTAGGCATGCAATTAACCAGGTAAAGTTAACAAAAGCAAAAAGGAGGGGGATATCATCGAGCATCAGATTTATGTTTCTGCAATCAGCAGTGTGCACGCTTACGATAACGTGGTGGTAGATTTACACACACACTAGCAGCCCGTTTAAACCCCCCTGTAACAGCAAATGTGGCTTGAAAAAGTATTCATACCCCTTGAATTTTCCCACATTTCGTCACGTTCCGACCACAAACGTAAATATATTTTATTGGCATTTTAGATGAAAGATCAACACAAAGCGACACACAATTGCGAAGTAGAAGGAAAATTGTACGTGACTTTCAAATAAAAAATAAAAATAAAAAACTGAAAAACATGGCGTGCAAAAGTATTCAGCCCCCCTGTGTCAATACTTGGTGGAACCACCTCTCGCTGAAATTACAGCTGCAAGTCTTTTGGGGTGTGTCTCTACCAGCTTTGCACATCTAGAGACTGGAAGACTGGACGGGACAAGCATTTTTGATTCTACAGCGAGGAGAATGCTTACATTCCTGGTTGATGGAGCAGGATTAGATGGGCAGGACGGTATGTTGGGACCAGCCCTTTTACAGGGACAAAGTCCACCCAGGTGGACAGTTTACAATTTCAGTCAAACGAGTAGACACAAGCAACGCCAGCACTGGAGAGAGCAATTAGCTGCCAACCAAGGTTTAGCCAAGTCCAACCCATCTCTGTTTCTTTTATGGCTTCTGTCAGCCAAGCGCTCCCCGGGCAGAGATGACAAAGTTAGCATATCTAGAAACTAGATATGCAAACATAGATTAAAAACAACAGGGTGCATTTGTTCCAAGTGAAAGGTCTTCTGAGTGTGTTATGTCCCTGTGGCGTATAAGCACAAAAATGTTGCCGTACTTTGTAAAAAAACAAGAGTGGGAAATATTCCATTCCTAGCATGTACCAGTTGATTCCTTCCACTGTTGCACAACTGACAACACCTTCACAAAATGGGATGGAAATTGCTGGTGTAATGTTTGCGTAATCCTGCTACCTGAGAAGCGGCAATACATAATACAATACATACATTTTGTAAAATAAACAAGAAACAGTTGCATTAGCACCTGTGGCTGTAAGTAACCTCCTGTTGGTAGTTTTACGTTGGCTTTTTCTACACGCGCTTTACAGGAAAAGTGCACTTTTTGGGGGAATTTTGCCCATCATCCACAATCCTTATGTGAGACACGTCTTTCTCTTTTCTGTGCATTCTAAAGCTATGACAACAGATCAAAAGAGGCAGCTAATTAATACATGTGATGGGACACACCTATTCTGCTTATAAAGCATTCTGAAAAACCCTCCAAAAAGCGCCAACAACGCTTCATTTACCTAACGTGAGCTGTGTATGAGCCACGTTGTTATTATTATTGTTATTAACATTGTTACCCCTAAGAACTACGTTACTGGCATAGTGACACCTCGCCACACCACAACGGCTAGCTACTAGCCGGCTAGCAACTAGCTTCACCACACACTCGCTCACAACGCCTCAGACCACAAGCATAAGGTAACGTTACATATTGGAGCTGCCGCCACTGCTGCTGTGGTTTGGACGCTAGGTGTAGCGTTCCTTTCTCTGCTGCTGTGTAAAATCAATGCCCCCAGGAAGGGCTTAAAATGAGCAAAATACTGTAACTATAACATGTTGTCATGAATGTATGTCTCACAAAATGTCTGACATAAGGATTGTGGGTGAAGGGCATTTTTTTTATTTTTTTTAAGTGCACTTTTCCTTTAAAAAGTACACACTAGAAGGAGAGCATTTAAAGTACTGTACTTTTCGGTGTATAAGCCACTACTGTCATCTTAAACTTTTAACTCTGTGGCTTATTCAGCAGTGTGGCTAATTTACAGGTAAATTCTAATCTCGTGACATCTCCTTTACTGAGACCTCAGTGAGAAAACAATAGCTCTTTCTTTGGCAGGAGCCAAGCACGAGCTATCAGTGCACCCACAACAAGCTTGTCAAACCATTGCAAATCACAGTAGGTCCTTATACATACCAGTATAACAACATAACAGTCTGACTCACGGTCTCATCTTTCAAAGAACACTTGACTAACAACAATAAATTCATCACACACAAATTAACACTCAAAAGATGTACCTGACCAATATACAAACTAATACAAAATTTAAAAAAAACCCAACATTTTAACGTTTTCCCATAAAGGGAAACTGTGTCTGAGCAACACATTCATTGGGGCACTGCAATGACGTCAGTCTCCCTCTGGGCTTCTGGTCCTCTGGTTCCCTCTGGTGGACAGAGGCTGCAGCGCCATCCACCATTTTCTATGCTACTCTAATGAACTTTTTTCCATATTAAACTTCTATTGGTACATGTTTGCATATGTCTGAGGTATAATGTTTGAGTGTTAAGTTGCTGTGTGATGAGTTTAATGTTGTTGTTGATTAATATGTAAGTCAGACTGTTATACTGAGTAATGACCTCCTGCAATTTCCAATGGGTTGACAAGCTCGTCATGAGTTTTTTCATAGCTCGTGATTGGCTCCTGTCAAAGAGCTGACTGGTCCTCACGGCCTCGTGCGCGCCACAATACGCCATTTTATGACGTGGACACGTGCGGCTTATACACCGGTGCGGCTTATATACGTACAAATCTGTTTTTCCCTCAAAATCTAGTGGCTGCGGCTTATTCGCCGAAATTTACGGTAGCCCAAACAATACTCACCACCAAACTCCCCTTCTCCAATGTTGCTGCCCAGTGTGAGTTTAGTGATGTCCAGCAACCATCCAGCTACAAGAGGAGACATTTCTTGTAAGGTGTTGCTTGTAACATCAATGAATATAAAAAAAAAAATTGTGATTTCCTACCTTTGGACAGCTCTATCTCAGCCGACTTGGCTCCGTGTTTTGGTTTTGGTTTGAGGAGCGTTTGGGCAAGGGAGCCCTTGTTGTGAGAGTAGAACTGCAAAGAAGGAAACAAAGAGCGGCAAGGCTGGATGATACTCATGTGCAATCACATCGGATCATTCCTCTTTTGTCTTCCTCATTTAGAGGTCATGCATGAGTCACGGTGCCTAATACCGTCATTGATTACCTCAGTGTTCTCCTGCATGACAGACACTCAACGCTGGTTGCTAATACGTCCGTGTTTAGTTCCACAACATTGGACAATTGTTAATTGCTTTTCTGCTATTGTGGATGAAATGTAATACTGCGCTTCAACACCACAGCCAATTACACTCACAATAGAAAGGATGACCGGGACATACTCACACTAGGCCAATCCTGCCACGCCTAGGGACACGCCTAAACGACTAAAGCACGGTACGTTTGACTAGCGGTCACGGCACGCTCCCCCTCTTTTGGCACGGCTGAAAGAGGTGGTCACGATTCCACGCAAAAGCACATGCACGCCTGCAACGGAGCTCAGTCATAGAATGACACTGCAGGTCTTATGATAACCAACACAGTTCATAATAGAAATAAGATACTAAGACTCAAAAGTCATCATAAAGTGAAACCCACAGCATGTGCACACCCGAGACTACCTTTGTGTGTGTAATACGGTCATTCCATTCATGCACCCACTCCTCTTGCACATAATTAGTGACAGCAGTAACCTTGCACTAAATATACAGTATAATCAGGAAGACTCCAAATAAGACTGGAAATATTACCCAAGGTCAGAGAAATTGCAGTAAGGCAGCAGAATGGAAGGTGTCATTTCATTAATGCGCTCCCTCCTTTCACAAGTAAGAACAGCAGCAAACTTGCGCAAAGCAAAATGCTAATGGGAACAACTCCAAACAAGACTGGAAATAATACACAATCAGAAAAATTGCAGTCTAACAGCAGAGTAGAGTAGAATGTGTCACTGTATGAATGTGAACCCTCTTGCGAGTAATTAACAACAGCAGCAACCTTCCACAAAATATATAATCAGAAAGACTCCAAATAAGACTGGAAATATTCCATAAAGTCAGAATATTAGCTGTGAAACAGCAGAATAGAATGTGTTATATACTATAATTCATGTGATTGCTCCTCTGCAAGTAATTAATGACAGCAGCCATCTTGCACAAAATACTGTATATAATCTGAACGACTCTTAGGAAGACTGGAAATAATCCCCAAAGTCAGAGAAATTGTAAGGCAGCAGAATAGAAGGTGTCATTTAATTATTGAGATCCCTCCTCTCACAAATTAAGGACTCCGGCAGCATTGCACAAAACAAAATACGAACGAGAACGACCTCAAACAAGACTGGAAATACTTGTAGTTCATGAAATCAGTAAAATTGCGGTACAACAGCAGAGTGGAGCAGAACATGTGCAATCCCTCATCTCGCAAGTAATTAGTAACAGTGGCAACCTTCCACAAAATATTTATAATCAGTAAGTCTCCACATAAGACTGGAAATATTGTATTATGTCAGAAAATTAGCAGTAAAACAGCAGAATAGAATTTGTCATTGAATTAATGCCACTACTCCTCCCCAATTAAGGACAGTGGCCACTTTGCACAAAATACAGTATATTATCAGAACGACTCCAAGTAAGACTGGAAATAATCCATAAAGTCAGTAAAATTGCAGTAGAACAGCAGAGTGGAGTACAACATGTCATTATGTATGTGATCCCTCCTCTCGGAAATAATGACAGCGGCCACCTTGCACAAAATTTATATTCAGAATGACTGAAGACTGGAAACCCTAAGTCATTAAAACAAATTGCAGTAAAACAGCAGAACAGAACATGTCATTTAATTAATTTGATTATTCTCCGAACAAATTATAATTTAGGTCTGCGACAACCTCACACAAAACAAACACTAATGAGAACAACTCAGCATTCGACTGGAAATATTCCACAAACTCTGAAAATTTGCAGTAGAACAGCAGAGCAGAGATTTGCCGTTGAATTAATGTGATCTCTCCTCTTGTAAGTAATTAATGACAGCAGCCACCTTAGACAATATATAGTGCTCAAAACAATTAGAGGAACACTTCAAAAACACATCAGATCTAAACTGGGGGAAAAATGATGTTGAATATCTTTCCTGATAATAAGTGGGTGATGTATTAGTAACAAAATGATGCCACATCATTTGATAGAAATGAAAATGATCACCCTATAGAGGGGGGAAATCAAAGACACCCCAAAAATGAAAGTGAAAAAATGATGCAGCACACTGGTCCATTTGGCTAAAATGTCATTGTAGCAACTCAAAATGATTCTCAGTAGTTTGTGTGGCCCCCACGTGCTTGTACGCATGCCTGACAACGTGGGGGCATGCTCCTAATGAGACTACGGATGGTGTCCTGGGGGATCTCCTCCCAGATCTGGACCAGGGCATCAATGAGCTCCTGGACAGTCTGAGGAGCAACCTGGCGGC
Organism: Dunckerocampus dactyliophorus; assembly: GCF_027744805.1. Taxonomy (NCBI): domain Eukaryota; kingdom Metazoa; phylum Chordata; class Actinopteri; order Syngnathiformes; family Syngnathidae; genus Dunckerocampus; species Dunckerocampus dactyliophorus. The sequence continues at coordinate 1,945,244 of NC_072828.1, forward strand.
GCCGGATGGACCTAAACATAATGTCCCAGAGGTGTTCTATTGGGTTCAGGTCAGGTGAACGTGGGGGCCAGTCAATGGTATCAATTCCTTCATCCTCCAGGAACTACCTGCATACACTAGCCACATGAGGTCGGGCATTGTCGTGGACCAGGAGGAACCCAGGTCCCACTGCACCAGCGTAGGTTCTGACAATGGGTCCAAGGATTTCATCCCGATACCTAATAGCAGTCAGGGTGCCGTTATCTAACCTGTAGAGGTCTGTGCGTCCTTCCAGGGATATGCCTCCCCAGACCATCACTGACCCACCACCAAAGTGGTCATGCTGAATGATGTTGCAGGCAGCATAACGTTCTCCACGGCATCTCCAGACCCTTTCACGTCTGTCGCATGTGCTCAGGTTGAACTTGCTCTCATCAGTGAAGAGCACAGGGCACCAGTGGTGTAGTTGCCAATTCTGGTGGTCTATGGCAAATGCCAATGGAACTCTACGGTGCTGGGCAGTGAGCACAGGGCCCACTACAGGACGTCGGGCCCTCAGGCCACCCTCATGGAGCCTGTTTCTGATGGTTTGGTCAGAAACATTCACACCAGTGGCCTGCTGGAGATCATTTTGTAGGGCTCTGGCAGTGCTCATCCTGTTCCTCCTTGCACAAAGGAGCAGATACCAATCCTGCTGAGGGTTGAAGGACCTTCTACGGCCCTGTCCAGCTCTACTGGAGTAACTACCTGTCTCCTGGAATCTCCTCCATGCGTCCAGGTACCGCAGTGATGCCCTGGTCCAGACCTGGGAGGAGATCCCCCAGGACACCATCCGTAGTCTCATTAGGAGCATGCCCCCACGTTGTCAGGCATGCGTACAAGCACGTGGGGGCCACACAAACTACTGAGAATCATTTTGAGTTGCTACAATGACATTTTAGCCAAATGGACCAGTCTGCTGCATCATTTTTTCACTTTCATTTTTGGGGTGTCTTTGATTTCCCCCCTCTATAGGGTGATCATTTTCATTTCTATCAAATTATGTGGCATCATTTTGTTACTAATACATCACTCACTTATTATCAGGACAGATATTCAAGATCATTTTTCCCCCAGTTTAGATCTGATGTGTTTTCCAAGTGTTCCTCTAATTTTTTTGAGCAGTGTATAATCAGAGCGACTCCAAATTGAGGACTGGAAATAATCCACAAAGCAATATAGCAGAATAGAGGTAATGGGACAAGCAAACGGACCGGGGGCGGCTTTATCCAGCACCGCCCCTCCATGAAGAGCGCTCTATGACGGTGGCTTGTGATGGATGTTGGTGCACACAGAATAAAAGTACCTCTATCATGTCAATGAGATTGCAAAAGTGCTGCTTGCTGTCGATGGTCAGCGTGTTGTCCTGATGCAACACTCGGTAGTGGATGACCTCTCCGCACACGCTCACACACAGCACGTAGTCGCCGGGGTGCCGGATGGACTCCCGCACCAGGAACAGGCCGTCCTGCGCCGGCTGCAGCTGGCAGACGGCATGGGGGCCCGAGATCTTCCCGTGAAACCATCTGCAGGAGGACAGGTCAGCGACATCAGGCCGTTTTGGCATTTCAAAGCATAGGGGAAGTTAGTCTTCTGACTGGTATGAGGGTGTTTGAGGAGTCACAAGAGTTTCCCCCTTTGCTAAAAATGTCAGCCGCCACACTTCCTGCTGATGTGACGGTCCAGTTTCCTGTGAAAACACGCCGACGTTTTGAGGAAGAGCTCACGTACGGCATGAGGCTGAGGCTCGGATCCACGCGCAGAGCTCCTCTTTCACGCACGTTGGCGCAGTTTATGATGCCCTCGTCTCCGGTGGAGTTGTGTCTGGCTTTGTAGCATCCCTTACTCTAGAATACAATAAGTCCATTTCAGTCTTTCAAGGGCAACAAAGAGGACAATGCATGTTCCCGACATGTAAAAGTCAAGTGTAAAGGGTCCCAAGGTAAGCTAGCGTACCCCTAAAGCTTGAATAATATACTTTTCTTTTGCCTGGAAGCGTACAATTATACTCGTGTCAACAATGGTGAGGATGTCTCCTTTGTGGTACGCCAACTCCCCCGGTTTGGGCTTCCTGTGGTCTCCCTTGGCAACGCACTGCGTACCAGAGCTCCAGCTCATCTGCAGGCAAACAATGAAAGTGTTGACCCACAATACTGTCACAAACTCATCATAGGGCGGGGGTAGGCATCCCGCGGCTCTTCCGCCTCCTTGTTGTGGCTCCTTTTGGTCCTGAAAAATTATTTAATACAATTATTTATTTTATATTTGGAGTTCAAACAGAAAGTGTAACATCAAATTTTTAAAAAGTGTTTCTAATTAGTCAATTAAAAGATCCATAAAATCCATGTCAGTGGCCCCTGCCTTTACCTGCACGCGGCTTCTTGAGCGTGCAATCCCCACGATAAGATCACCATGAATACAAGAAAAATACTAGAAAAGCACTCAGTGTGCAGCCAAGTGCCATAGTTCCCCCCCATACTGTGATTTACACCATAAATATTAGTCCTGCATTTATTTTATCTACATATTTACATTCCTTGACCATGAAAACACACCATGGAAGGGTTGGAATGACTTAAAGAATGCTAACAATGCTAACACCTAGCATAATAGCACTAACTGTTTGTATAAGTGCCTACCGCAGAAAATGCTAAAAATGTTACTATAATTATGTTGGCATAACGTTAGCTAACACCAGTTCTTTGGATGTTGTTGTGGGGTCGTGGCTGCGCTCGTGGGGTCATTTTGGTTGGCTGGCCACTCCTGGGAAGGTTCACCACTGTTCCATATTTTGGCCATTTGTGGATAATGGCTCTCACTGTGGTTGGCTGGAGTCCCAAAGCTTGAGAAATTGATTTAGAACCTTTTCCACACTGATAGATCTCAATTCATCTCAGTTAAGTTACGTTTTAACGGGGGGCGGGCCACGGGCCCATGTTGATTAGGATTTTTTTTCTCCCTTAGTAAAAGGTTTCATTTAAAAATAAAAAAAGTAAAATATTTACATTGGTTTGATGATATAAAACATGAAACAAACAACAAGTGTGACAAACATGCAAAAAAATAACAATTCAGGAAGGGGGCAAACATTTTTTCACACCAGTGTATAACTTCTTAGTATTCTTTACAAAATATAAAACTGGTGAAGAAAGTTTGGACACCCCTGTACTACACCACTGCGGCCATAATAATAAGATTACTGTCAATCAAAACTGAAAATAATCTTTTTAACGGCGTTTCATTCGGTTGTACAGCTGTACCCAATGCAGCCGGCACACTGCCAAATTGAATATACACTGCATGTGCAGATATTTCAAAGAAAAGTGCACTTTTTGGGGGATTTTTCGCATCAACCACAATCATGAGCCATCAACACGTCTTTCACTTTTCTGTGCGTTGTAAAGATATAAAAACAGATTAAAAAAAGGCAGCTCATTCATGCACGTAATGGGACGCACCTATTTGGCCTAAAAAGCCTGCTATTAAAACACCTCCATCAAGGTTTTCTGGTTTTCTATCCATGCTGTGAGCATGTAGTAACAGGTACATTCATGACAACATGTCATACTTAATATATTTTGGGAACTTCCTTCCTGGGTGCATTGATTTCACATAGCAACATAGAAAGGAACGCGAAACCTAGCAACAAAAACAAAAACACAGCAGCAGCAGTGGCGGCAGCTCCAATATATAGCGTTACCTTTGGCTAGTCGCCTGAGGCATTGTGAGCGAGTGTGTGGTGTCACTACGCAAGTAAAGTAGTTCTTGGGCGTAACAAAACGATACTTTATGAACACAAGATCAGTGCTGCTTGCTGAACCCCCCAACTTTAACTTGGATAGTCGAGAGGTACAGATACAAGTATCGATACCTGCTAGCAAGTCTACCTAACTAGCGAACTGCTGAAGTTCAAAGAGGTTGCTTAGCAACAATGTCAAACACAAAGGAAAATTATTCTGGCTCTGAACTTGCAGAGGAAAATGATTCTGGCTCTGAATTCGAAGTGGAGTCAAGATACCTAAATTTTCCAGGATACCTAGAGTGGAAAAATGCTACCAAAAAGTTCAACGAAACCTTCGCTAGTCACTTAGAGAGTAGAGAGATCACTCTACCACAAATAATGCGAGCAATTGAGAAGCTGCATTCAACTGCAGAGATACAGTCTGAAGAAAATAGAGCACAGAACAAGTATATCAAAGAACTAAGAAAAAAAGTCAAGAAGTTGCAAGATGAAACTACAGACCTGAGCGCTGCTCTTAAGGAGGTTAAATACCCTATGGAAGATATCAAGGCTCTGCAGGACGACATTAAGGTACTGCTGAATGACAATGCTGCCTTGCGCTCTGCTCTTCAGGAAGCGATAAACCGTAAAGAAAATACAGCATTTTGCAAGGATGTTAGGGTTCTGCAGGATGATATCAGGGCATTATTGGAAGATAACGCTGCCTTGCGCACTGCTCTCAAGGAGGCTATAAACCATATGGAAGCCACCTCATGTACTGATCTTAAGAACGCTAAAGACCCCAGGGAAGAAAACAGAGCACTATGCAATGATATCAACATTTTATAGGATGATATCAAGGCACTATTGAAGGACAATGCTGACTTTCGCACCACCCTTGAGGAAGAAGAAGAAGCAAAGGAGAATATCAAGGAGCAAATTAAAAACTTCATTGACGAGATGGATCAGATGGCACAAATGAATGATGTGGTCCTCACAGGGCTCCAAGTCACACCCAAGTCAAGAGATGTTCCTTCAATAAAGCAACAGATTGCTAACTTCCTACACTCGAAGGAGGTGGATGTCGATGTCAACAGTATTGACACTTGCGTCCCACTCCATGGCAGAAACAACACCACACCTGTCGTCATTAAGTTCACCAACAGAGAATCCAAAACTGCACTGCTGAAACAGGGAAAGAAGCCAAGAGGCACCAACGTCTACATGAATGAGCATCTCACAAAACGCAATTCTGACATTGCCAAAAAAGCACGAGACCTGAGGAAAGGAAAGATACAAACACTTGGAGCACTAACGGGAAATTCTACATCAAACTAAAAGGAAGTCCAGGAGTCGCAAGAGTGCTTGTTGTCCAAGATATCAGCGATCTGGGAACATATTAAAGATCATATGACTATGACAATAAGCATAATTGCAATAACCTTGACATAGTTCATAAAAGGAACTCTTGTATACAAACCCAGCGTCACTAGCAGTGCAAAACCAAAGAAGATGTGGATATCAACATGAGAGGAAGGAAAGGATAAATTCATAGGGAAAAGGAAAGGAAAAGGAGGAAAAAAAGGGGGGAGAAAAAAAAAAGGCATTTGTGTACCTGTATACTGTATATGTGCATACTTGTGTAGGTGCAGATGTAAGTGTATATATATGTATGTGCGTGTTTGTATGCACGTGTTTGTGTGTGTGTGTATGTGTATGTAAACACATGTATGTATTAGCAATTGATGTGCTACAAAAAGGGGATAGGATTAAATAAGCTCTGCTTCTTCCTATTCCTTTTCGGACATATGCATGTTCGAAATAAATTAAACCAATAATACCTTTGCTATGAGCAGGTCACAAGGTTTGATGGAGGTCTTGGACACCTTTGAAAGATAAAACAAAAACACATTCAATAAGTAGACCATGAGGGAAAGACCTTTCTTGGTGACGAATGAATGTTTTACTACCTGAGGCAACGTGGACAGACGTCTTCCTCAGGCAAAAGGGACAACACTGTCAGTCATTCTATGTCGACACTGTCTATCACCAGTAAGGAGAGGACATGCTGACGCCCTTTATCATTCTGTCACAGCACTTCCTCAATAACTGCATAAAATGACGCAAATAGTCACACGGAGGGTGCGAGGTTTTTATCTTCTCCAATATAGTTTATTTACATCTGCTTAAAACCAATTACAATACAAATGTAGAGGACAGAAAAGTGTCTTATAACACGCTCAAATGAAGAAAAATACATTTCCAATGTTAACAGAATGAATGCAGACATTCCTTAGAAATAAAATCAGTTGCTCTTAGCGTCTCCAAGTAAATCACTCTGTCAACTTTTCAGCCAAATTGTTGTGCAATCAGCCCCCCCAAGCAGAGAGCAGGTGTGAGGCGGGCCAGAAGACTTCAGAAAAATAAAGAAAAACTGCTAAGCTCACTTCAGTTACGTCAAGATGAATTCTTTTTACTTCCTACAGTCGGGTTGGGGAGGAGACTCCACAAAATAAAATCTGTTTTTGAGCGTGTTTATTCTCTCACTGTGCCACACTTTGAAAAAGCCCTGCAATGGATCAATGACTGGATATTTGAGGGGCTATCCACACTCACACTGGCTTTATGCTTTCAGCCTCCCTTCCATTCTGGGTGCCCGCAAACGCCGTTTTCTTCAAAACAGCTTCCAGAGTGGGAAAATCTCAACACCGGCTTGTTGTTTCATGTAGACAGCCCAAACGGCTGGACTAGTAAACGCTAGAAGGGCTGTACTGATAAATGCCAGTAGGGCCTGCCAGGTACTAGTAGACGCTAGTAGGGACGGCAGGTATTAGTAGATGCTAGTAGGGCCTCCAATAGGGCTGCGAGGTACTAGTAGACCTGAGTAGGGCCGCCAGGTACTAGTAGACACTAGTAGGACCCACCATGTACTAGTAGACGTCAGTTGGGCTGCCAGGTACTACTTGTAGTAGAGGCTAGTAGAGACACCAATAGGGCCGCCTGGTACTGTTAGACACTAGTAGGGCCCACCATGTACTCATAGACGGCAGTAGAGCTGCCAGGTACTAGTAGAGGCTAGTAGGGCCACCAATAGGGCCGCCTGGTACTAGTAGACACTAGTAGGGCTGCCAGTAGGGCCGCCAGGTACTAGCAATGACGTCACCAATCCATCGCCTTCACCTGACCATAGCTGATATTTTGTCTTATTCTCCAAAAGGACTCGCAGATGTAATTCCACTTTGTCCTAAGTCTAGATGAGCCTTGGAAAGTGAAAGATGGACTTATGTGGATGCCTTCTTTCTTTTTCTAGAGTTTGGTGTGTAACGTGGTTCCGTCTGCGTGTCTGCTTACAGCGCCACACCCTGGTGTGCCTTGTGTTTTCCATCCTTCTCACCCAGCCATGCCTTCCCGTCTGGATGCAACTACAGTGGTCCCGTCTGGATGCAACTACAGTGGTACCTCGGTTAACGTCCACCCCGGTTAGCGCGTTTTTCAGTCAACATCAAAATTTTGCCTTGGTTTGCGGTTCGCCTGCTTGGTTGCCGTTCAAAATGGCGCGTGGTTTGTTTACGCTGCCATCTTGGATCACGCGCCCAAGACAAAATTTCACGATGCTTGCATGTGATGATGCAATGCATTGTGGGCCGCGGCCACCATTTTTAGGGCACCAACGTTTGTTTACATCAGACTTGCTGCTGCCAGACAGAGATTCCCATTCATGGCCTGATTTGGTCCCACCAAACAGCAGGCATGACCCTTAGCTTCATTAATTCTGTGTTGTTTTGTGTTAACATTTCTAGGTGTCTGGAAGGGATGGATTGGATTGGATTGATTTTCTATGTCTTTTGGAATGGATTAATGACCAATTAACCAAGGCACCACTCTATTTACTCATCTGGAACAGTGTGGATGCAATTTTCTTTCAACCCACCAAAATAAAGCATTGTGGACAGGGCCTCAGTCATACAGTACTTGTTCCTGCCTCAAGCAGGAAGCTGAAGTGCTTTGATTTCATTCTTATTTTAAGTTGTCCTGTTGAACCTTTTTGGGGTTTTTTCAAACAACTTTGCAGGAATTTCTACTTTTTCAACATGACAGATGTGTACGTTTATACTGCATGTCGTCGTCGTGCTGCCGAGCGTCTGCTGCCACTCGCCCACCTCTTTCTCCCAGACGCACGAAGCGCTGCGGTGTCTCCTGCAGCAACTTCTGCTGTGGTTTGTCTACTGTGACTAATGAGAGATGCATTAGAGCCGTTAGTGTGCGGGTAGAATGAAACGGAATGATGCAATCAGCAGGTCTACATCTTTTTCATGTCTACTGCACACATGTCTACATCTGAAGTACTGATCATGTGGGGGAAAGGAGCTTCGGTTCCTAAATGCGCCCGTCGGCCTCTGCATTCTGCAGCACGTGTGGCAAGAGTGTTTAAAGTCTGAACATTTTAAATTGTGACATTCTACCAGATTCTAAATGATCAAGCTGCCCTTTTGGACATCAAGCCCTCACGGCTTCTTCCTTCTTGTCCTTTTTGCCCTCCCCCTCGCCTTCGCCTGTGTCACCCATGTCCCGTCTGCGTTTGCGGTTGCGAGCGCCGGCCTTGGACACGGGCAGGGAGTCCATGCCGAGGACCTTGTGGATCTGGCGGAAGGCAAGCAGGCGTAGCGCATGCTGCAGTCAAAGACAACGCAGCAGTCAGATATGCTTGTCATTAATAAAAACTTGCTGGGTGGGACATTCTCAGTTCACCTGTGCGCTGGCGGTGAGGTACTCCCTGTCTTCAGCCTTCATGCCCTGCAGGGCGTCTGTGGGCTCTCTCTCGCAAGGATCCCACAACCCGGTGCCATCTGTGAAAAGGGTCCAGGTGTCAACGCAAAGCTCATCAACGCGCATCACGGGTTAGTTGCACCTGAAAGCAGGATGCCGGTGGCCAAGCATTCCAGCACCCTGCGCAGGGCCTCTCCTGGGCTGAGCGGGCCCGTCGCACTGCTGATGACCTTCTCCACCAGCAGCTCCATCGCCTGGAAGATGGCAGGGTTTAAAAGAGCCGTGCATAGCAAAGGTGCCAAAACTCTACGAGGAATTCATGTACATTTAGATCAAGTCAACCTTCATATGCACAAAATAAAGTTGTGTTCGCAGTTGCAACCATCAGAGGGCACAACCATTTCACTGCCTAAACATGCTGCAAAAGAAATCTATTACAGGGCTTCAGATTGGCTATATAAACATGGAACCTACCAAAAGAAAGATTAGACTCCCGTTTTTCATTGGGAAAAAGGTTTGCTTCTACCTTTTTGCGTTCTTTAGTAATCAGCAGTAGAACATAGGTAAGTTTCAAGAAGATATCAGTTCCTGACTAAAAAAGGGAAAAATGCAGCTTTTTGTGAAAAGATACATTTCAAGCATAACTTTCACTTTGACACAAATTTGTTGTGCTTTTGTGACAACTCAAATATCTAAACAACTATACCACAACATAAAAAAACAAAAAAAGGGCTGCAGTTCATTTACAAATATAACACCATGAACTATTTACAATTTTCACATTCGAAACTAAACTGCGTGTGTGCAGCATGTGTTCCTGTGCATGCATTAAAATTTCACGTGTAAAAGAGCCATGCCGAGCTCTTATCAAATGCACTTCTGCCACCTTGTGGCTGTTTTGATGGCTTAAAGCTGCTCTGTGACATCCTTTAGTGTGCACTTGTGTCATCACCCCTTTTTGTCTCTCACGCAAAAAAACGCGTAAGACGTATAAATACTAGGGGTGCTCTGATAGATCGGCATCGGCCGATTTCCGTGAATAAGCAAGTATCGGCATATGCCGATCAGCTCCGCCCCCATTGCTGCAGCCAGCCAATAGCGAGCGTCTCCCGCCCACTTTCCCTTCAAAGCCAAAACAAGCATGTCTACCGTGTGGGACTTCATCGTTGTGAGAGTGACACAAGTTATGGACCCTGCGAAACACGCCTTAAACAGCTTTAGTTTGGTGCGGCATTTGGGGGGCGGGCACTTGGCAGGGTGTGGTGAGGGAGGGTGGTGGCTAATTAGCCAAAACGCGGGACACGCGCCTGTGAGAGCCCGAACAGTGGTTGGAATAGTCGGGCTGGACGGCCGGATGTAGTCGGCGGTGGAGGAAAACTGGGTTTGCAGACTGCCTGGCGTCCTGCTGGATGCTCTTGCATCCAAAGTCTCCTTAAAGAGTAAGTCAAATATGTTTTTGTCCAAATGGATGGTTCCCCTTTCATATCATATAACCCATGGGTCACAATGTGAGAACACTAAAAAGAAATGCATTGTGAGTTGTGGATACCAGCATTTTGTTCATGTTCTGGTAAAACAAACATACTCGTTTTATTTAAAAACGTACACTTAATCTATGTGATCGGAATGGGCCCATTTCACTCGTGGATGATCGGTATCGGCAGCATAAAAACCTGATCGGAGCATTCCTAATAAATACATCTTTTGGATCAGGTGTTCTGGTTTATAAAAACGTATAAATACACCTTTGGTATTGAAGACGCAACCCCCCCTCCCCTACTTGCTCCAAATGGTGTTGGAAAAGTGAACCTGTTCACGTGAATGAGACACGCAGAGGCCCGCATTGTTTGCACATAGGTTGGAGTGCGTTCACGACTGGCCACACATTTCAAAAAGTTCTTTGCAAACTGGCACGGTTACTTCACACCTGTTAACCAACAATTTACTCACTGGCACGCCAAACTGCGTACCACCGCAGGGACAAAGTGCGTGCAGGTGCAAACGATCGTTGATGAGGGGGTGATGTTTACAACAACGATGAGCTCACCCAGATGGGCATCTTCCCCCAGACGGGCACGCGCTGACATAAATCACGCAGGACTCGAATGATGATCACGCAGGACTGCAGACCGTTGGCACGAGCCTTCAGAGAGACCATCAAGGAGATGAGATAACTCCAACTCCTATACTGAATTCAGGCTCAACACTGATGTCAAGATGCTTGCACAGCTTTTACCTGAAACCATTTGGCATGGCGGAGAGCGGCCAGGTGTTCCAGACATTTCTTCTTATTCAGAAGATCCGGAGGGTCCATCTCTGCTACGTCTGGTGGAGACAATGTGCGGATGCTCAAAGATGATAACTGTGAGACCGCCACAATCAGCACACATTGCTTTACATGACTAACATGTGACCAGAGAGTTCTTCTGCGCCTTTAAAATGTGGCTTGTTTAGTTAAGCTTGTGCAAATAAAGAAATCAGAGAGTGAGGGTGGTAACTTTCAAATAAGGAGCTACACTGGCTTGATGTTATAAACACTGTGACAGTATATGATTATATTGTTACCGTTATCAATCGTCTTTCAGAGTGGCAGAAACAAACACACGACAGAGGCACATGCAAAAGTAAGCGTGTCCTTCATCAGACAACACTTTAGGACCAGTGTGAAGGATTTAGTGGCACCTAGTGGTGAGGTTGCAGATCAGGTTGCACGGTCTAATAATACGTGGGCCAAATCTTACAAACAGAGCAACCCAAACCTCAGTGAAACATTAACGCCCGTCTGACACTGTCAATCCCAACTGACCAGCAGTAGGCTCCATTATTAAGACACATCTCTCGTTATTGGAACTGATGAGATTCAGTTTCCTAGTAGAACCGCTAATGTTTTCCACACTGGTCCTTTAAATGTGACTGCAGCACGTTTGACATAGTTAGCAGGCCAGTACGGTACAAGAGATATCACTTCCTGTGTCTGTGTCACACCAGGTCAACCCACTACATTAGAAACATCTGCTTTGTCTTTGGGATTCCCTATTTGATGAGCCCCTTTAAAAAATACAAACGTGCCCTGGACCTCCTTGGAAATGTCTTTAAAAGCTGATGGTGTTCCCCAAGGAATCCTTTGCTGGCACTGATACTCCAAGCAGAGAAGGCACAGCCACCCACGGCATCGCCAGTGAGCGTCATTGGTTTGGGGGTCAGTGTGCCTTCCCTGCTATGGCATGTAAACATCCATGTTATAAAAACTGCCCCTGCATGCTTCCGTGTCTGCCAATAAACACAAACAACAACAAATACTCACTGATAAAAATGTCAACCAAGGAGATGAGGACAATTAGTAATAATAAAACAGTGTTGTCTCTTTCAAAAATCAACCAAAAAACATGCTGGTGTGTTGTTCTTGAAAGGAAAAGTGCACTTTTCTGGGGGGAATTTTGCCCAGCATCCACAATGCTTATGTGAGACATGAACACACGTCTTTCTCTTTTCTGTGCTTTCTAAAGATATAAAAACAGGTAAAAAGAGGCGTAATTGGATGCACCTATTCAGCCTAGAGAGCCTTCTAAAAAACCTTCTCCAGTTCCATAATGTCACCTGCGTATTAACCAAGCTGCAGCAATTGTTACCACGATTGTTAGGGGTGTCACAAGATCTCATAAAATGTGACTTTAATAAGATTTCTCATTCTTAACAAAGGCACAGTAATCACAGAATAAATGAAAATGATAATGATGATAAAAATGATAATTTTGTAATTTTGCTGGCCTCCATATATTGCCATGTGGATGTTTTCCTCGTCTCTTGCCTCCAAAAGGTGCAGGAAGAGGATTCACTCTGTGCATTGGTTCAGCACCAAGACGCTCCACAGAACACCAGCGTTCCACAGAACAACGGAGTGAGACCTCTCCTCAGTCGTACCATCGCTGTCTTTGTGGGGCAGACATACTGTACACAGCAGTGCAGCAAGGGAGCCTCGTGAGGAGCAATGCAAGCAAGGTCATGTAGTAGAAATTAGGAGGAAAAAAGATGACTGCAAAGCCAAAATTGGTTAAATAAAACTTGTGCGTCCAGTTATATTTTTTCAGTGGACTCACGTAGTCCATGTTATCATGAATGTACCTGTTACTACATGCTCACAGCATGCATAGAAGCCCATAAAACCTTGGTGGAGCTTTTTGGAGGTGTTTTCCCATTACATGTATTAATTAGCTGTCTCTTTGTAGCTCTTTTTATTGCTTTAGAGGGCACAGAAAAAAGAAGACATGTGTTTATGTCTCACATCAAGATTGTGGATGACGGGGAAAAATGTCCAAAAAAGTGCACTTTTCCTTTAAGAAGCAAGAAAGTCGGTTATGACAAGAACGTGATGACAAATTTAGCAATTTTTGCAAAACTGCTCAAGAAAAATGTATTGATTGCTGCCAGATAAGCTTTCCAATGCACAGTAAAACACATGCGACGGGAAAATACTGCAAATTAAAAATGCTGCAATCGCATACCAAGAGGTTAGCCACGGCTACCAGGATGTTAGCCTTTTATGTACTTGTTCAACTCTTGGCGGTACAAATGGGCTACCCTGTACTGTACTGTACTTACCCTGACTGTAAAATACTTCGTTTTAAATCTCTCAGGTCTGGCAGCCCTGGTAGCCTGGCTAACAGCTGTCGTACCACTTCTCTCATGCAGTTGGTGGGGGTTTGTATTAGGGTGGTATTTTTTGCATTTGCATTTTTAATTATCTTTAATTTTCCCGTTGCCTGTGTTTTTTGGTGTTCATGTTCTTTTGGTTTAGGATCATTTGTGTGTTCTGTGCATTTGCGCCTCGCGGCCACAGTACTACTTGCTATACTAGCGGTGTCCAATGTGCGGCCCGGGGCCCATTTGTAGCCGGCGGCTGTTTCTTTATATGACAAACAAAGACAAGGGCAAAAATGGGCAAATCAGCAGCCATTTTACAAGAAATAGTCAAATATTAAGAGAAAAATATGTTGTTGTTTTTTTAAGTTTAATGAGAAACAAAAAGCAAGGTTATCGCTTTTTGGAAAATTAGGTTGGGGGAAAAGTTGCAATATTGTGGGAATAAAGTCAAAATAATATGGTAACAATGTCATAATATAATCAAAAGAAAATTGACAAAGATTATTGAAGAAAAAAGTTTAAATATTTGAAATATTTAAATAAAAAAACAAAAACAGCAGCAAGAAATGGGGAAAAAAGAGCCAAGAGTCAAGCTGACACTAACAGGCTTATCCATATACAGTCAAACCTGTCTTAGCAGCCACCCGTATAGAACGGCCACCTGCCTATAGCGGCCACTGGCAAATCCCCCGCAGGAAATTTCCGTGTTATAGACCCTGTGTATAGCAGTCACCTGTCTAACGTGGCCAGCGGCCACCCATTTTGTCTCCCTTGGTCAATATCTGACCGCATATAGCGGCCAAAATGCCGACTCAAACAGAAGCTTCATGCACGAAAAAGTTTGTTTTTTTAAGCAATGAATGAAGCCGTCATGTTACGTTATTACTGAGTCCTAGTTCGACATAAAAAAGCCGTCTTCTTACTTTGCAATGCCGCCCTGAAAAGATTCAATGACGGCGAAAGCGGTAATCTTCCCACTTTGCAATGCCGTGAATAGATTCTAAAATTGCCAAAACACCTGAATAAAACATCTAAAATATCACTTAATTACCGACTAATTAGAGATTAGAAGCCCATTCAATAAGAAAGGAGCGATGGTATTGTTAGTTTACGACGATCTTCGCACCTCCTCCGCACTCAATTGTTCACGCACACACCCATTCATGACTGCTTCACGCGTATCCTGTACATACTGTATATCCTCGGGCTCATTCACTAAAATGTTTATTTCTTGCTTTTAAAATCGTGTTTTAAAAAAAAAATCAAAGATGGAAATTTGTGACATTCTGCAGGACAGGAGCGAGCGTCCCCCGTCCTGCGCTCTTACTTGGCGGGCTGTGCCGAGGAAGAGGCAGCCGCTTCATGCTGCGGTCAATTAACATTTGTGATGGATAAAAGGCCAGCGCCGTCAAATGTGCGGTTCATTGTTATTGATATTACTAGTATCCTCACCGGAGCTGTTACCTAGATTTACCTACCTGCTTATGTGTCAACAGAGCATTTTCCCCTATGTCTCTTGGTTTTGCTCCAGTCTTTTTGTGAATACATGTTAATATGTGTGCGCATAAATTCAAAATGGCCCCCAACCTATAGCTCTATAGTGGCCACCTGTCTATAGCAGCCACTTTTGCCATTTCCCTTCAGTGGCCGCTATAGACAGGTTTGACTGTACTTTATATTACATCGCTGAGATACGTTTGAAATATATGTAACTTTTAAGCATGCTTTACAAAACATCCAAGTGGCAAAGTTGCATCCTTTCATTTTTGACCATGTGGCCCTCGCTGGAAAAACGTTTGGACACCCCTGTACCGGACCAAACTAAAGGGTCCATTGAGAGCGATGCTCGCCTGTTATGGACTAGCTGCAGTCCTGGCCTCCTATTGCACTCCCGTAATCATGGGACTGAAAGAAACACCTGCATTCAACATGTGGCTCGATACCTTTGTCCACGTAATCGTGATAGAATCGTTTTTTCAACCGTGTGTGTCGGAAGCGCGGTCAACAGGTCTCTCGCCTGTTCTTCTGTTTCTTGTTTATGAGTGTGTGCGTTCCTGAGCTAAACGCACACCTAGAGGCATAGAAAGGTCGGAGAGCCCGGCTTTGTATTCCCATGTTGTGGAAAGTAAAGATTGAGGGGCTTCATCGTGTAACAGCAAGAACAATGGGCAGTGGCTGGGGTGGGGGGTGAAAACATCGGGACAAATGAATGTGAAATTTCTCAATTTAGGGTTTAAAAGACAAAACAAAGTCAGGACGTCCAATATGTTTCCAATATATTTTAGGTGGCTCACGGGTGCAAAGGGCGGAGCGGATGGGGGGAGGGGGCTGGGGGGGAGCGGGGTTTGTACTGTGAGTGTGTTATTAGACACATCGCCAACATGTGCTTCTCTGGTACTGAAAGCTTTGGCTTCTCTAACCTTTCTCAGCCGCTTTTCCTCCTGCCTGCTTGTCCTTCTCGGCAGCAGGGTCGTCCCTCATGAGCGGCGAGGTGAGAGAAACCGTCACCTGCATTACGGGCTCCTTGCTCGATAATATGACGATGTTCGCCTCCTCGGGGTGAGCCTGCACCTCATACTGATCTTCAGAAAATGTCTGCCGGTTAAAAGGACACTTGGAATTACTCACTACAGAGGAGGTGGCGGGTAAAAAGCCTCATTGCGCCACCATAAGGTGGCAAGGCTTTAACACTTCTCATGAATACAGTTCTCCTTTGACAACATTACAGAAGAGAAGGAGTGGACAGTTTATGAAAGCCCGTGTCTCACTCTGTAGGATTCATGTGTCCTAACCAGGCAGGACATCTAAAGATCAGCGAATCAAACATGACGTAAACAGCAGGGAGGGCTGAGGTGGGTTACGTCTGCATATTATATCCTTCAAGTTGGCGTCCTCTGACTGGTGACGTACAGATTTCACAATAACAATACATTGTTATTGTACAAAGTCCTGAAAGCCACAGTGAAAGAGGTTGGATACGAAATGCACGGGCCCTGAAGCTTTAGTTCTCCTGCAATGCAAAAAAAAAAATCTTTGTTCCTTCTTAAATAAGTTAATATTAGTGACATCTGGTGAGAATCCAGCACAGTACTGATCACATAACCTGCAAAATGACCAAGCATTCATTTAATTTCTACAGTAATGACCTTCAACCTTGGTCGGCCCCTGCAAAATACACAGAAAATCAGGCAGCATGGAAAGACGTAAGTAAGTTTCCTTACCGCCAGTTTTTTGGGCAGTTGCTTCGCGATGCTCTTGAGCAAAGTGACGCTGGGTTTTTTCGCCGCCAGCAGGATGAGTTGAACATTCGTGTCGCCCCGGAGCAGCAGGCCCTTGGACAGGATGCCCACCCGCATCACACCTTTTAGCAGCCGTGCTGAGCTCTCAGTGCTATCCAGGGAAGACGGAACACATGCTGCACCATTAAATACTGAATACAATCGGATGGAATTTGGATTTAGCCCAACACTTACTGAGCTGTATACAGTGGTACCTCAGTTACCGTCCACCCTGGTTAGCACCTTTTTCAGTTAACATCCACACTTTCTGCTAAAATGTTCCCTTGGCTTGTTTCATTCACCCGCTTGCTGAGCGTCAAAAATAGTGTCTCATTTGTTTACAATCGTGTGCGATACTTGCACAAGATCGCGCAATGCATCGTGGCCCGCAGGCACCATTTTAGGGCAACAGCATTTGTTTATATCGGAGTTGCTGCGCCAGAGAGAGATTCATTAGCCTCTTCTGATGAGGTTTTACCAGCAGCGTGAATAGTAAACACTAGTACAGTAGTACCCTGATTTCGGGGCACCGCCTCCGCTCTCATCTCATTGGCTGATCATCGGGGCACCGCCTATGCTCTCATCTCATTGGCTGACTTATACAGCACGTACGTGAGTTTGTGTGAGAGACAGGCTTGTCCCTTCAACCTCCTTCCTCTTCGTAGTCACCCTGAAACTAACTTAAACAATTAAGTTAAGTTACAAATTAAAATTTTGCACACAGCTTTATCGTGTAGTGCGTGTGCGTTTGTCTGTGAGACCAGCTGACTCTTAGACTCTTTAAGGCTGGTCCTCCTCCTTCCTGCCTCCACTTGAGCTCCTGATCAAGACATCCGTGAACAGTAGGATTGTTTTTGTTTTTCAATTTTATTCATTTACAGTAATCTTATTTATTAGCTTATTTTATATTGGAATGTTACTCTACTATGTTTATGCTAACGTCTTCTTATATTTTCCCACCATATGTGGTGGACTTTGAATATTTTGAAGTGCCAAAGGGGTGAGTTTGGGAAGATCTTGGAACGGATTAGGCTATTTACATGTATTTTATGCTTCGTATAACATAAAAACCCTATAACATAAAGGTTCTCTGAACGGATTATTTACGTTGTTGGGGCGTCTACTGTATATCAGTAGGCCTGTCACAATAACAAATTATGCTGGTCGATGGTTGTGCCACAAATTACTGTCGATAAGCGATATTATCGACAACATTTTTTGAGACAACTTCTCCATTATTGTCATCAGAGGTGTAATTCACGTTTGAACCACTAGATAGTACTCAAGTATCACGTACCTGTGTGAGCCACAGTAGCTTTGATGTCCTCCAACACATCTTCTTTCACTCGGTTATAGGAATTGTTGTTTGTGACATGTATGTTCTCCCAGGCAATTTGTACTGTCTGTCAAACATTTGTCACATTTTCCAAAAATGTTGGCTTTTCAACCGTATTGAATGGTTGCATTTCTTTTGCATGTAGCGAGCCACACTGTCTGTGAGCGCGCACCATTTGGCACTATATATTTTTATTTTATTATTTTGTTTTATTTATTTATTTATTTTTTATGTTTATATTTACATTGCTGACCAAACGCCTCAGTAAGCGTTGGCTGTTGGGACAAAGGCTCTGCTGTACCTCAGCTGTATTTTTTTTTCCCAGTTGGGAAATCTGAAAAGGATGATTGTGTTTCAGGTGTGCATCCAAGTTGGTCGTGTTGCCCTGCTTCCTCATCGCTAATTTCGAAGAAATGCAACCTATCGGTTCATCGTGCATGCCCTCACCTTGTTCATTCTGTTGAAAACCAAAATACTCCCACACTGGGGCTGTTGCGTTCGCCTTAGAAACCATCGCTTCTGTGCCTTCAATCATGTTAGCATATGCTGGCTAACTTGTTGCTGGCACTCTGTATCCATTCACTTGTAGCCCCGCCTCTACAAAGAGGCTGAATGAGAGGACAGGAGGTCTCACTCTCTCTGTTCACTCCACTATAGAACCAGAACCAATGCACACAGACATATGCAGAGTGAATCCTCTTGTGTGGTACAGAGGAATGAGCAGATGAAACACATGCATACATGCACATGTCAATTTATCAAGGGTGTCATAGTTATCGACCTGTTTTTTGTTTTTTTTGCTTGATTAATCGATTTAGCCATTATTGTGATAGGCCTATATATCAGTTTGGACTGTTTAGACAGCACAGTGAATCATGTGCAATAAGAAGTGGGTCACACCAAACCTACTATGGGACTTGAGTGAGGCCGCTGCTCCTCCTTTTGACTTTCCAGATGTGGGCAATGTTTGGGAAAAAGCCCACAGTTTCGAAGATGCTAGACTGGTTGGCACCACGATTCCACAGATGTAACAGTTAGTCAACGTCAAAGCAACATGTGTCTAGGCCATGTAAGCAAAGAGTCCAACCTCAAGACAACAGGTTCGCGTAATGGTTTGCAAACCCAAACTCTGACCTGCTATGATGCTTGCTGGTTGTAATAAAGTTCACTTTGTTCAACTGGCTTGCCTCATTGGATCTGCTTCTCCATCACATCATCTTGTAGTTTGGAAAGATGGAAGGCCTGATTACACATCACTGC
Source organism: Dunckerocampus dactyliophorus (assembly GCF_027744805.1). Taxonomy (NCBI): domain Eukaryota; kingdom Metazoa; phylum Chordata; class Actinopteri; order Syngnathiformes; family Syngnathidae; genus Dunckerocampus; species Dunckerocampus dactyliophorus. The sequence goes on from NC_072828.1 coordinate 1,964,265, forward strand.
ACAAAAGAGAAAGGCGATGGACCGTACCAAGACAAGGCTGCAAGACCTGCCGATGTTACAGCTTAAGGAGAAGGCCGTGGTCGTTTCAAAAAGGTACCTTTAGTTATATCAGCCATTAAAGAACAAGAAACTGAAGAAACTGAAGAAACAAGGGTGCTCTAATCATTTTTTCCATGACTGTATATTAAAGGGCAAGGTGCATGTTTATTGGTTCTAGAACGCTAATATTTAGTTTGACATTTTTTTACATTTGTGCAATTTGTGATTGCAACAGAATAATGTCTTTATTTTGTGTTTTTTTTGGGTTGTTTTTCCCAACAGAAGTAGGTAAATGTGATGTTAAATGTTCACTTGTCCATTCATTTGTCATTAGTGATTATTTTTGCATCATTTTCTGCATGTAAAACTAGAATGATTGTCTTTAAAAATGTGTTTCAACATTTTGGGGTGTCTGGAACGGATTCATCGATTATTTTCTTTGGTCAGAGTCCATTTTGGTTTGAGTCGGACCTTCTGGAACGGATTAATGATGCTAACCAAGGCACCACTGTACATTACATGTACATATATTTTTTATTTTAAAAATTAAAATAATCATTTGTACCATTATGTATTACTAAAGCATTTATTTGTGTATTTTATTGATGTCTTGTTAATGGCATCGGATTATGCTTAGGTCAAAAGTGCACTTTTTTTTGGCATTTTGTCCATCATCCACAATCCTTATGTGAGACATGAACACACATCTTTCTCTTTTTTGTGCGTTGTAAAGATATAAAAACAGCTAAAAAGAGGCAGCTAGGAATGCACGTAATGGACACACCTATTCCGCGTATAAAGCCTTCCGAAAAAAACCTGCAAAAAGCGCCAACGAGGCTCCATTTCCATAATGTGAGCTGCATATGAACCACATTGTTATTATTGCTATTAACATTGTCGCCCAAGAACTACGTTACTGGCGTAGTGACACCTCCACACCGGCTAGCTACTAGTCCGCTAGCGACTAGCTCCAGCACACACTCGCTCACAATGCCTCAGGCCACTAGCAAAAGGTAACGCTACTTATTGGATCTGCCGCCACTGCTGCTATGGTTTTGCTTTTGACGCTAGGTGTAGCATTCCTTTCTGTGTTGCTACAGTATGTGAACTCAATGCTCCCAGGAAGGAAGTTCCGCTAATGCTTAAAATGAGCAAAATACTGCATTAAGTATTACATGTTATCATGAATGTACCTGTTAGTACATGCTCACAGCATGGATAGAAAACATTTTTTGAGGTGTTTTGATAGCAGGCTTACTAGGCGGAATAGGTGTGTACCATTACGTGTATTAATGACCTGCATCTTTTTACCTGTTTTTATATCTTCAACAGAAAAGAGAAAGACAAGTGTCCTACATAAGGATTGTGGATGATGGGCAAAATTGCATTAAAAAAGTGCACGTTTCCTTTAAATGCGGACAGACCCCACAATCTTACCTGTTTTGGTCTTTACTTTCAGTAGCAGCAGTAACGTCGGGTGTCACGACTTTCTCCAGCAGGGTGTCTGACACTAGTTTCAGGGCTCGCTCCGAGTGGGAGACTATCCTCTGAACAGCCTGCAGCTCCTCCTCGCCTGGGTAAATGGTAGCATGCTTGGCCATGACGTGGCGGTCGTCGGGCGAGTCAGGCCGACGCACGCACGGCTTATGTGAACATGTAAAAAAAAAAACAAAAAAAACACGGCAACTATCAGCTATTAATCCATCATGTCGACATCAACCGACCCATTTTCAACAAAATCGACTTGAGTGGGCACTTGTTAGTACAGTGCTCCCTCATTTATGGCAGGGGTTAGGTCCCCAAAATAGCCCACAATAAGTGGGTTGTGGGTTTTGTCGGGGAGAAAACTTGCAACCATACAGCGTTCAGAGTCACACGCGCTTAGCTTCTTCTGTTTCTTCTATTGTTTACAGTATCGGCAGTGGGCAGTGCAGACAGAAGAGCAAGAAGAGAGAGAGAGAGACATTGCCTCGTGCAAAAGCACAGGACTACAATATTAAACTTCCCACAATGCAATTCTTTTTAAAGGAACCCTGTAATAACAAGAACACAGTGGACCGGGACTTGATGAGTTTGTCCACCAAGACGGGTTGTCAACATGAACAGGTTCCACCGTACAGCATACAGTCGTCGCTCATAATATCGCAGTTCCATTATCGCTATATCACAGTTCTAAAAAATTAATGAATTAATGAAAGATGGCTATTTGGTGGTAGACTATGGTCTACTATTAGTCCAAACATATTGAAATACAAGTGAAATGTTGTATTCTGGTCACTAGGTGGCAGTAATGTCCCGTTATTACCAGGGCTGTAAAAAATACCTAAAACCTAATACCTAATTTTTAGCTTAATTAATGCACACACATCATGGCAAGCCACAGCTCTCTTATTATGATGACAGACAGCGACCGCCGCTCTTTTATAGCTTTATTCTGACGTGAACAAATCAACAGCAGTGCAATTCCAACACCATATACTGCATGTATATCCTGCTCTAAACAAACATGCCTCTACTCCATTCATTGCAACAACACTTCCTCTCTGTCACAAGACAGAACACGAGATGCGTTCATGGACACTCCAAACATCACAACAACAACTTTATTATGCGTGTATGGGTGGTCAAAATAAAGAGAAATGCAATGAAAATCAATAAGTGGACATTCTTATCACTCTTCTTAACGCAGAAAAACAATATGCTGCATTTAAGTGTGCTCGGAAATCCCAGAAAATTCACTCAAAACATAAATTCAACTTAAATGACGTGGTGTCTTTGAACGCAGCTCCTCATTGCTCATAACAACACAGTTGGTCTGATTCAAATATTCTGCTATTAAAGAAACCAGTGTTAGGTAAATAGCTTTTCAGACATGTGTGCCATCTCTTAACTTGATTTAAATTTTAAGTTAGTTTGGCCCATACAAATATATAGAATCCTGCCCTGTCATTTATCTTTCTTTCAATAAAATACAGTCAAAATGGGCATATTCCAGATGTAATGGTAATGGTTTAAATTTGGACTGGTTTTAACAATTGGACTGATCGTTCTGTCATGCTTGTTTATGTTTTTATTTATTAGTTATTATTACACTGATTATTATATAAAAATATGGCATAGAATGCAGGAAGTGAACAATATGTACTGTACAATATGTGGAACAGATGGGGGGTAGGATTAAATAAGCTTTGCTTCTT